>NC_041223.1:3560152-3591023 GCF_002837175.3 Physeter macrocephalus | reverse complement strand
CGGCATGTGGGACCTTCCCGGACCGGGGCACGAACCCGTGTCCCCTGCATCGGCAGGCGGACTCTCAACCACTGCGCCACTAGGGAAGCCCCTGTCTACAATTTTTAGCATATTGACTCTTTCTTGTTACCACAACCCTACTTCTTCAACATTTCTGGTATCAGTTAAGAAGTAATGACTTGTCGATAATTCCGTATTAAGACTTTTTACTTAATTTAAAAGTAACAGCAGTTTACAGCAATGAATCACTGAACATTCATTTTCACTTTGTCTGAAGTCTGATATGGGTGACATTAGTTATAGTATTAAAATAATCTTCCACTTTTGCTTATGAAGGATTAACTGAAACAGAAATGGCCTTCCAATCATCAACAACTAGAAAACCAGACAAAATGCATGAAACGAAGGTTTTTAGACAGTGGCCACCAGGCATAAAAAAGACTGTGATCTCAGAGATAAAATATTTGAAAAAATGTCAGTGCTCTTTCAGGATAAAAGCTCACTGCATTTTGGGAATTTAAGTGGATTTCTTTAACCTGATAAAGAGCATCTATGAAAAATCTACAGGTACCATCATACCTAATGGTGAAAGACCAAATGCTTCCTCCTTAAGATGGGGAGCAAGGCAAGAATATCTTCTCTCACCACTCCTATTAAGCATTGTACTGAAGGTTCTAGCCAGAAAAATAAGACAAAAAAGTGTGTCTTATATAATTTATATTACATATAATATAAATATTATATATGGTATACAGATCTGAAAGAAAAAAAGTCTTTATTCACAGATGACATGATAACCTAGGTAGACAGTCCTAAGGAATCTGCAAAACAAAACAAAACACACAGTAAAACACTACTAGAATAAATAAGTGAATTCAGTAAGGTCACAGATGCAAGATCAGAGAAATTTAACTCCTAAATAGAGAAAGATACCCTGTTACATGATAAGGCAAATGACCCAGAGAAGCCAAGTCAATTTTGAAAAATAAGGAAGTTGCAGAACCTACACTGCGTTCTAAGGCTTCCCATAAAGCTGTATTAATCACAACTGCATGGTACTTTTCTCCACATCCTCACTGGCATTTGTCTTTGTCTTTTTGATAACAGACTCCCTAACAGGTGTGAGCAGATATATTTCATCGTGGCTTCTATTTGTACTTCCCTGATGATTAGTGATGTTGATGTTGTGCCCTTTAATTACATACAATTTTGTAATTATACCTCAATAAAACTGGAAACAAAAATAAAATAGTGTGACGGAAACAACCTAATGACAGATATGTAGATAATGAACCAAAATAGAGAATCCAGAAATAAACATATGGATATATGCGATTTTTCAACAAAGCTTCCAAAGTTTTATTCACTGGAGAAAAAATAATCTTTTTAAACAAAGGTTGCTGTAATAAATGGATATTCATATAGAAGAAAGAAAACAAAATAAAAAATCTTGACCCTTATCTCACACCACATAGGAAAATTAACTTAAAATGAACGAATTTGAAATGACATATACAAAAGAGTGAAAACTATAAAACATGAAAGAAAATCTTGAGTTAATTTATTTCTTGGATTAGGGAAAAAAAATCATAAAAGAAAAAATTGATAAAACAGACTTTATCAGAATTAAACACATTGGCTCTTCAAAAGACACTACTGGGAAAAAAAAAAGAACAGCCACAGTCTGGGAGATGCATAATATTATATATCTAATACAGGACTTGTGTCCAGAGCATACAAAGTAATATTACAACTCAATATTAAGATGACAAATATCCCCAATTTTAAAATGGGCAAAATATTTGAATAGATGCTTCACAAAAGAAGACAGAGAAATGGCAAGTAAGCTCACTGAAATAAAAAAAATGCTCACCATCTTTAGTTGTTTGGGAAATGCAAACTATAACTACAATGAGATACCATCACATACCCATTAGGATGGTAAAAGTTAAAAGGAAAGAATGTGAAGTAACTGGAAATTTATAAATTGCTAAAAGTGTCATACATCCAAATAAAGGAATATTACTGAGCAGCAGAAATGAACAGAGCGCTGATACACACACAACAGACACGAGTCTGACGAGCATTACGCCAAGTGAGAGAATCCAGATGCAAATACTGCCTAATGTACGATTCCATTCATATGAAATTCCGTAAACAGGACAAAGGCAGCTGAGAGGCTGCCAGAGACTGGAGAGGGATGAGGTAGGGGAGCTCAGCTGCAAAGAGGCACATGGGACTTTCTGGGGTGACAGCAATGCTGATGTGGTGATGGTCACATGACACAGTACATTCACGAAAACTCACTGACCTGCATACTTAAAACTGGTCAGATTTATTGTAGGTGAGCCTGCCTTAATAAAGCTGATTGAACAGGCAAGTATGCCTCGCCCTAGGCTTTAGCTCCTCGTGCCGCGCACCAGGACCATTCAGGACACCGTCTTGTCTAGAACATCCTCCGGCCCTACACTTCAGTGCTGGCTGGGGGCACTGGGGCGGGGAGGGAATGTTAACGTGTCCTGCATTCCCTCCATTCTCCCACCGTCCCCAGCCTCCAAGTTACTCCTCCATATTGACTGCGAACCTCACAGCCTGACCCACATCCTTCCTTTCCCCCAAACCCGCCTCAAAGCACCCTGCAGGCGTTCTGCAGCCACGCTGGAGAACGCGAGGGCACAGGCGGCAAACCGAGGGACTCTCTCGGGGAGGGACAAAGCTGCTCCAGCCATGGGTCGCTGGGAACTCGGTGTGGCTTTCAGGGACTGACAGCAACAGGAGTCCACGTGGAGAGCTGACAGGCAGGTGAAGCCCCGTCCCGCCTCACCGTGAACCAGCAGGCCCTGCATCATGTTAGCCTGAGAAGCCTGAGCGGTGAGCTCAACAGAACCCAGGAGGACAGGGTTAAAGGGTCAAAGCCTGCTCACCGTCACTGCCGTGTTTCCTAGTTTCCCTATGTGCCCAACTGTCAGAGAGAAGAAAGAAAATTCAGGAAGAAGCTGTCCAAAACTGGCACTCTCACACAGCCACTTTGGAAAACAGCTTGGCACCTTCGGATACTGCTAGTCCTAGGTATTTATCTAAGACTAAGTATGGAGAATACCAAGTTCCAAAAGAGACCAAGTTAATACAAAAGAGTAGGCTTTAAAGCAGAAGTAACTGAGACCTTCAATTGCTGAGGTTATATGTTTTCTATCAGTAGGAAATGTAATCCGTGAGCAGCATAAAATCAGAAAATCAGAAAATTATATTTTCTTCTGCATATCCAAAGCAATCTTGCTGCTGTACTTCTACAGAGAGGGCTAAAATATTGTTATGAAATTCATTATTCTTCAGCATCCATTAATAATAATCAATTATAGAAGTGAATTAAGCGCTTATTTGCAGAAAAGACTGTTGAATTAAAAAATGCTGTGTCTGTAGTTCTCTGGAAATTGATAAAAGAACTGATAACAGAATAATTCCAGAATCCTATGCAGTAGAGATCAGTAGAACAAGTATAGCCCAGGGAGAAATAATTTTTTAGAATATTATTTTGGAAGTTCGAGAAGATAACCACTAAGCAGAGACGAGAGGTCACATTCCTAAATTAAAATGCATTAGAGGTAGAAACTATTAGGTATAAAAGAAGCTACAAGGATATACTGTGCAACACGGGGAATATAGACAATATTTTATAACAACTATAAATGGAGTATAACCTTTAAAAGTCGTGAATCACTATACTGAACACCTACAACGGATACAATATTGTACAGCAACTATACTTCAATAAAAAACCACAAAATAGAAAAAATGCATTAGAGACCAACACTGTGATGTGGTTTTTTTCTAATAAATTTATTTATTATTTTATTTATTTTTACTTTTGGCTGCATTGGGTCTTCGTTGCTGCACGGGGGCTCTCTCCAGTTGCGGCGAGCAGGGGCTACTCTTTGATGTGGTGCGCGGCCTTCTTACCGCGGTGGCGGCTTCTCCTGTTGTGAAGTGCGGGCTCTAGGCACGCGGGCTTCAGTAGTTGTGGCATGTGGGCTTCAGTAGTTGTGGCTCGTGGGCTCTACAGCGCAGGCTCAGTAGTTGTGGCTCATGGGCTTCGTTGCTCTGTGGCATGTGGGATCTTCCCAGACCCGGGATCGAACCCGTGTATCCTGCATTGGCAGGTGGATTCTTAACCACTGCACCATTAGGGAAGCCCGATGACTTTCTATTAACACTATAAAAAGTAACCAAACATAGCTATAGTATTAAATACCTAGAATTTAAAAACAAATTACAGCATTATTTGAGATAAATGATTGAATATTCTTCTTCTCTACTATAATCCCAATGAACCTGAGGTCTCTAAACACACTGGCTACGGTTCTGGAGCACAGGTGCAGCCATGACAGCAGAGTCTAGGGGCTTCAAATCAACGTGCTTACAGACAGGCAGAGTCATCCACGTGTTCTCAGAAGATCTACAGTGTTTGGTACTGAATATCACAACCTAAATTTTGGTGCTTGTATCACTAGTTTCCAAACATTTTCTAACAGGGCAGGTTTTTATTTCCAAATAGAATCTTATATGGAATAACCCACTACATTAAAGAGATTAAAAGAAATATAGTGACAGATATAATTCCAACCTCCATTGAAACCTCCTTCCTGTTTTGCACAGGCTGGAAACTGAAAAAGCATATTGTCAGATTTCCTTGCGTCTAATCAGATGTACTGCTAATGGAAGACTGAGTTCAGAATGGAGTGAAGTGGGAGCATGAGAGCAGGGACAGCGTGGATCCACAGCCACCAGATTCCCGCCTCTCTGGGCTTCCTGGAGCCAAGGGAGCAATTTTTCCTGTCCCAGCTGAGGAAATGAAATTCCGGGGCCTGGCAGTCTTGGTCACTCCACCGAGATTTGACCCCTCCTGCCCTTCCAATGCTTTTGAAGTTGCCCAATACATTTCTTTCTCTTTAAGCTAAATGAGATTGGTTTCTATTACCTCTAACCAAACCTTAACTGACATGTGTTTTATTAGTAAAAATTTACTGTCAGAGTTAAAAATTATTATATATCACATTACAAGGTCAACAAATGAGAACAAAGAAGCTATTTGATTAACATAAAATTTTGAAACAGACGTTGATGGAGGACATCTGTAGTCTTTTTTTGAAACGTTTTTGCTCCAAATTTATTCTACTCTAATTTTTAAAATAACCACATTCAATTATTTAAACACATAAAAACAATAAGCATTCATTCTATTCATGAGTCCCATGTCTTCTGAATTCTTACTGTAAACAAGACCAAATAAGTTCACGTACTTATTTCAACATTCCCTGGCACTGTTTACGACCGCATGCCGATAAAGGTAAAAACAGTGTTCAGCAAAATGCCTGAAGCAGCAGAAACTAACCATAGTACAGTGTCAAGGACATCTACTTATTTCCCAGGGACTCACGACTGCATGTAAAAATGAAAGTTATCGAATTTTTTCAGAGTCTTGTGCATCTCATGTTTTGATGTTTGATGGGTGATATTATAACCCTTGAAAAATCCCTTGACTGCAACAAATCTTTTTAATCTGGTCCTTTGGTAACTAGGAAATTAACAAGTATATGCTATTTCTCCTGTCGAAAGTATTTGAGAATGATTCTGCCAATTTTCCCAGAAGACACTCATTTAAATGAATTTCACTCTTGTAGCAGGTTTATAGGGATGCTGGCCTTACTGGTTGGTGCCCTGGAATCATTATTTCTTCTCATGGTAGTATTAAAATTATTATTTCCCATTCCTGGGGAAAATCTTAGTCCAACTGCTTTCAAACAGTTACGGAGAAACATGTTAAAACCAGTTCAGAAAAAAAGGACATCCGTAGTCTTCAGCAGTCTGAGGATCAGATTTATTTCTGAATTTTTTTTGGAGACCCATAACAGTTCACATAAGTAACAAGATATAAAAGATATTGCTTTGGGGTGTTTGTTCTTTGCTTGTTTGTTTTATAGACTGCCTTACAAATTCAAAAGTCTCTTGATTAAAATGACTCAGGGGACTTCCCTGGTGGCGCAGTGGTTGAGAATCCGCCTGCCAATGCAGGGGACACAGGTTCGATCCCTGGTCTGGGAAGATCCCACATGCTATGGAGCAACTAAGCCCGTGAGCCACAACTACTGAGCCTGCGCTCTAGAGCCAGTGAGCCACAACTACTGAAGCCCGCGTGCCTAGAGCCTGTACTCTGCAACAAGAGAAGCCACCGCGATGAGAAGCCCACACGCCGCAATGAAGAGTAGCCCCCCTGCTCTCCGCAACTAGAGAAAAGCCTGCGTGCAGCAATGAAGACCCAACGCAGCCAAAAAAAATTTTTTTTTTAATTTAAGAAAAAAAAATGACTCAGAAGCTTAAAAGAGATATATGTACAAATTTTTCTTTCAATGTTGAATCACTAAATATATAACAAACACAAATACAAATTTCTTATAACAAGAGACACCCAAACACACAATAAGCCAACTCCTGTATATGTTCTTGTGACTAAATATGCATGGAACTATTTTTTTTTTAAAAGCTGAGAGCACAGAGCCAAAACTTGACTAATATGACATATTTATAAGAAGTTCAAACAAATATACAGATAGCTTGCTATAAGTTTTATCTGAGTTCTTCTTAAAAACAAGTTGAACCAACAACACAAAGTTATTCTCCTGGTGGTCTCCAATAGATTAAAACTTGGTACATTTAAACATCCCTGTTATTTTATTATAGTTTCAAATATTAAAATAAATTTGAATCAAACATTTCTGGAGCCTCTGAAGCACTTCTGTAGAAGTACATACTTCTAAGGAACACAGCATGAAAACCACTATTTATGTGATTCTCTTTCCTGTTATTTCCTGTTTGTTTTATGCCACAATTAAAAAGAAGATTCCTAATCATAGGTCTGAGAACGATCTATAAAAAGAAATATATTCAAATAAAATAAGCATAGGGGGTTCAGGTATGAGGCACTTGGCCTAGATAATCATGTTTCAAATCTAATTTCAGGTACACAACAAGATTTACATAAATTCTGGGTACACAAGCTTCAACTCCCCAAATACTTCCCTTGGGCTGAAATTTTAGCATTTTATCTCTTTCATTTCTTATTGCATACACTTGAATGTGTTTCTATTTTAGTTCTAAACTAATGTTCATTGGGATTTCCCATTATACAGAAGTGCCACGTGCCTAGGCATTTCCACCTTAGTCAACAGAGTGAGCTCTATGTCCGTGAATATGCCCGATAAAGATGACAGCCTCTCATCTGCCCCTTACCCTGGCTTTTGTTTTCTTCATACCTCAAACATAATATAAAAGTGCTAATTTATTATTTTATTGTCTGTCTTCCCTCTACTCACACTACAGTGAAAGTTTAATGAGGGCAAAAATATCTCTTGTAGAATTCTATATTTTCAGTGCCTAGAACTATTTCTGACGTGAAGTAGACAATTCAGTAAATATCTGTTAAATGAATGGTTGGATATATAACTACTTGATCACATTTATCCATGAGTATACAGTAAATACATTTATTAGTGATGATTATGAATAAATATTTATTCAATGCCCACTATGTTCTCAGCCTGAAAATATCAAAAGATATAATATCTTCAGTCAGTGAATGAACAGATTTAATTTACTAATTTCATATCTACCACGGTACCAAAAGTATAAATAAAATCAATTACCTTGTATAATAGACCTGAAGCCACTATTATACTGAATATAAAATTTAAACAACTGTCTGATATAGGTCAAAGAATTCATCCATATGTGACATCATGAGCTCTTCTAATTTACCAGAAACTATTTTCATAAAATGTTGATAATAGTTTAAAATGAGTAAACAAATCAAATGAACATTTCAAAATATAAACCCACCTAACCATACACTTCAGAAGGTTCAAGGCTGTGGAAATGGGAACACAGATATTAATATAAAAATAACCTGGAGGTTTGAGGCCCAAATGGCAACTAATATTATGATAATTTTCTTCTTACCACCTTAGAAAGAAAATATGATGTTCACTAATGTTATAGGAAGAAGAAAAAAATGACAAAAGGTTCTGATAGGTGGTTTTATTTTAATACTGTGAGACAGTAAAATATTAAACCCTGATATTTGTAGACAAGTATATCAAATACATATAAAACAACATCTCCCCAGGATCTTATGAGGAAATGAAAAGATTTTTTTTCCTGTTAGATTATTATCCTTTTTTATTCCATTGTTATCCTCCATGAGTGAATGAATGGCTAGCAGCACAATCACTTCTTTAAATCTTTTAGTTGTCTTCAATCATTAAATCCTTAGACAAAGGAGGAGAAACTAAATATAGATCAGTAGACTAAACTATGTTTTAACAAAACTATCTCATATTTCTAAATTTATTTGAGGTGACAATTTAGACAGTTTCAGTCTACCTTTACTTTAGAGTGATCTATAGCACCTAAAGCTTCTTAAAAGATAATGTGGGACTTGACCATACCTGGCGGGAGGGTCACCCCATCTCCCAGATAATGGTAGATACTTAAAAGTGGCTACTGAATGAATGCAGAAAAATAACTGTGTGGCCTGCAGTGGTTTGGCGGACAAAGGGGCAATGGGAGAAATAACAGACTATGGAAGCACAAACTCTTCTAAAAAAAAGACCATCATCATGATGGCAAAGGCAGTGAGAAACCCATGGACAATCGTCAGCAAGGCCAGCCCACACCCTTTAAACACATTTAAGATAAGAAACCAGGAATTCTCACAGTCTATTGTTCCTTCTCTCATACACCCCAGTTTTTCATGTGATCTCTAGAGAAACAAATGTCCTCCTCCCCAGAAATACCCTTTCTTTTATCATTTCTAACTTGCCTACCTAATACATGTTGGGTAAAATTTTTCAAAACTTGTTTCAATTATTTTTACTTTTATGATCCTTGTAAAAATAAATTATATCTCCTTATTGATCTGTCATTATAATGTTAAGAGATCCAGTGACCTGAATGTTCGCAGCAAAAATGTCTAAATACATAAATTATTTCTGAAAATAAGAAATACAACAAAAGAAAACATTATAAATTAAACAAAGTAAAAGAAAAAGTTAATGGGTGAAAAGGAGAAAAAAATGAAAAGAAAAAAAGACAACAAAAAAAGAAAAAAAACCAAAATATAAAGGTCAATGGGTAAAATTATGTTTCTATAGTCCAATAGTTCAACATCTATTTGGAATGGTTCAAACAACTTTTCCTAGGCGTATATATTATTTTTATGTCTGTAAGATTGTGATGAGTACATTGCAAATATCTGAAGAAATCAAATCATAATATTACAATGCCTTCCAGTCATGTTCATAAATGTAAATTTTATTATTTCATTTTTATTATATAAATATGTAAAGGGCAGAGAAAGACTACAAAATATGAATAAATGAAAACAATATTTAAATCGCTTAATACTAAACAAAAATCAGAATTAAACAACATTAAAATTTTAGGTGTCTCCTGTATTTTTTCTATGCCTAAATACACTGCAAATATAATTCACGTTTCATAAAATAGTGTCATTCTACATAAACTATATTTAAAATGCTTTTATAAACTACAATATATATTATTAACATTTTATATGTAAGTAAATATAGGTATAACCATCATGTTATGACTATGCTACATAGTTATGCTCCACAGCGTATGCTACATTGTATATAACTACGTAGAAGTCAATTGGCCAAATTATATTATTTGATTGAACTAATCATACACACAAACACACACACACACACACGCACACACAAAATTGGAAAGGTTCCCAGTATCATATACAATACTAAAGGAAACAATCTCGCGTGCACGCCTGGGTGTATATGTGTATATTTTTCATGCTAATAAGTGTAAGTCCTAAATCTTTGGTTTCAAATGACATCACTGCTGTTTTTTTAAGTGTTTTAAAAGCAAAGCCTTTCCTCAGTAGGATGTTTGGTTTAAATCAACAGTATTTGAATACCTAGCTAGAAATTTTCCTTTTAAAAATTCACAAAATGTAAAATTTTGCGGCTAAACAGTACCTTGGAGAGCATGTGGTCCGATCTTATGAACCCAGAGCCCCCCACCTGCTGAAAGGCTGCCCTGACCTCAGTGCCCACCCAGAGCTCCCCGTCATGGCCCTCCTCACTCCCCGTTACTCCATCTGTCTGCATGTTAAATCACCCCTTTCCTTGCTAGCATAAACTAAGTTCCATGACACACACAGCTGTCTCTACTCTGTTCAGTGCTGTACCTCCTGTGCCTAGTTTCCTGCCTGCACATGGACTAGTTGTTCCTTATCTATCTGTTGAATGAAATCAATCAATACTAGAGTCTCTCCTATCACTGCTGGTCCAGACTGTCATCTGGGTCACCAGACTCCGTAGCTACGTGTTCCAACTGCCAAAAAGAGGCCACCTCTTGGCAAGTGATTAGGATATTCCAGACACCTGCATTTATCTCTGGGTATGTGTGAACAAAGTGGAGAGGAGTGGGACGGGCTAATCGTAAAAATTCTAGATTCAGTCCAGTTCACAGACAGTATTCGGGAATCAAAAGAGGATCAGATCCAGGGAAACTCTGGCGTGGACTCACGTTTCAAAGGGGAAAGACGGTGAGAGTTCCCAATAAAAGGCAATGTCATTTCAAGGATTTGAACAAGCAAGGGATGCAGAGTAGTGACAAGCCCTGAAGAAACGGGGTTCTGGCAGGGCCGCAACCACAGGCGGTTTAGTAGGGAAGTACAAGGCTGGAGAGCCAAGGATCTACGGTCTTTGAAGGAGTCAAGGAAGCCAGCAGTTTGAATGAGGCAGGATATGACCACCTGTGCAAGAAGATAAACCGCTGAGGCTGCTGCCATCAGAGAGAGCCTCCGAATGGACCCAAACTTCTGCTCTCCCCATAGGACAAGCACAGGTGTTTAACCCCACACTGAATCTATTCACATGGACTGGGGACAGGGTACAGACACACTGAGAGAACTAGGTGGATCTTCTGGAAAACCAAGGATGGAGCTGAGTGGGAGCCAGGCTGCCAGAGCTGGTGAGACTCTGACGCAGGCGTGGCACAGCTGACCTCACCTTTCCTCCCAACACGCCTAAAGTGGTCATGCTGTAAAGCTACATCTTAAAATGTAGATTTGTGAGAGAATTTAGCCCACATTTTCTCCAAGAAATGTTTGTAACAATACGGTCCGTGTGTTTAATTGTAACCACTCTTAAGAAGTGTGCATTGATATTGTTTTTTCATTAGCAGTTTTACTGAAGTCTAATTTACATACCATAAAAGTCACCCAATGTAAGTATACAATTCAGTGATTGCAGTCGATTTAGAGAGGTGTGAAACCCTCAACAATCCAGGTTAGAACACTCCATCGCCCAGAAAGTTCCCTTATGCCCATTTACATTTAATCTCTGCTCCCATCCATAGCCCAGCCGCATTAGTGACGTGCTTTCTGTCTTCACAGATTTGCCTTTTCTGGATATTTCATATAAATGGAATCACATAAAATGGAGCTAGCTGCATCTGGCTTCTTTCACTTAGCACGATATTTTGAGGTTCATGGAGGTTAGAATATGCATCAGTACTTCATTTCTCTTTATCGTCAAATAGTATTCCGTTATATGGATATATCACATTTGTTTTTATCCATTTACCAGCTGATGGACATCTTAATTGTTTTCAGTTTGGAGCTATTCTGAACAATGCTCCTATGAGCAATTGTATACGTATCTTTTGTATGGACACACTCTCCTTTCTCTTGGATAGACACTTAGGAGTGGATTTGATGAGTAATGAGGTGAATTAAACCTTTTAAGAAACTGACCAACTGTTTTCCAAAGCGCTATTACCATTTTATTTTTCCAAAAGTGAATCGTACAGATTCCAGTCTATCCACATGCTCATCAATACTGGACATTGTCTGCCTGTTTTAATGTATTTAGTGAGCGTAGAACAGTATCTCATTGCATTTCCCTAATAATTAATGATGTTGAGCAGCCTGTATTGGTCATTTGCATATCTTCTCTGCGATAATGCATATCTTCTCTGCGATAATGCATATTCAAATTTGTTGTCTATTTTTAAATTGGGTTATTTATTTTCTTATTGAGTTTAAGAATTCTTTATATATTCTAGATACAAGTCTTTAATGAAGTCTATTTTTCCAAAAATTTTTTTTTTATTTTACAGATCATGCTTTAGGTATTGTATAAAATAACTCTGCCTCACCCAACATCATGAATGTTTTTTCCGAGAAATTTCAGAATTTTAGCTCTTACAATTAGATACAATATCCATATTAAATTAATTGTAGTTTACAATATGAGGAAAGGGTATTTTTTTATTTTGCATGTGGATACCCAATTGTTCTATAACAATTATCCTTTCTCCCAATGAATTGTTTTGCCACCTTTGTCGAAAATCATTTGACCGTGTAGGGATTTTTTTCTGGACTCTGAATTCTGTTGCATTGATCTTTATGGCAGTAACAAAGGGTCTGAAATATCATTTGTATAGTAAGTCTTGAAATCAAGTAATGTGACTCCTCAATACTAAACTTCATTTTCAAAATGATTATGGCTCTTTTTAGGTCTGCTACATTTTATAATCAGCTGCTCAATTTGTACAAAAAAGACCTCCTGGATTTTGATAGGTATTACATTGAATTTATAGATCAATTTGGAGAGAATTGTCATCTTGACAATATTGAATCTTCCAACCCATCAACATAAAATCTGTCTCCATTTATTTAGATTTTTCTTTCATTTCTCTCAGCATGATTTATAGATTTCAGTATACGAATTCTGCATTTCTTTTGCTAAATTTATTCCTAAGCTTTTAATTTTTTGATTCTATTATGAATGAAATTATTTTCTTAATTTATCTACAATTGTTCCTTTCTAGGAGATAGAAATGGAATTGATTTTTGTATATTGACTTTTTTTTGTATATTGGCCCTTGAATCCCGAGACCCTGCCCACTCACTCGTTAGTTTTAGTAGTTTTTTATGGAATATTTGAAATTGTCTACATCCAGGACCATGTGTCTGTGGAAAAAAGACAGATTTTGTTTTTCCACTTAAATCTGGATACTTTTTGTTTCTTATTGCTCAAGTTAACAGTTCCCTTCTCCTACTTCTCTGAGAGTTTTTATCATGAATGGATGTTGGAGTCTGTCAAATGCTTTTTCTGTATTAAGATGATCTTTTTTTAACTTTAATAAATTTAAATAATTGATTTATTGATATTAAACCCACTGGTATTTGTACTGGGTCATACTATACCATCTTTTTTATATCTTATTGGATTTGGTTTCCTAATTTTATTTAGGGATTATTGCATCTATGTTCAGTAGGGACTTGGTCTATACTTTTCTTGTGCTGTTTTAGTCTGGTTTTCATATCAGGTTAATACATCACTCATAGAATGAGTTGGGAAGCTTTTCCCCCTCCTCTATTTTCTGAAAGAGTTTGTGAAGGATTGGTATTATTCCATTTAAAATATTACATACAATTCATCAGTACAGTGATCTGGAAACAAGCTTTTGGTTGTGGGAATATGTTTAGTCACTGAACACCTGTTCAGATTTTCTCTTTGTTGTTGCATCAGTTTTGGTGATTTGATTTTTCCAGGAATCTGTTTCATTCAAGTCGTCTAATTTCTGACGTGAAGTTTTTCATCCTCCATCAACTGCTGATGGGTCTGTTCATCAGAAGGGGAGCAAATCCAAAATTCAAAGAGTTTTCAGGTCTGCTTGAGTTTTAAGTTGTTTGGGCCCTTCCCAAGGATGACCAGCAGAAGCTGTGAAGAGACAAGGGGCTTCTCCAGGAACGTGTGCATATGTCCTCAGCCAGAAGCATGTTTGCCTCAATCTTGACTGAAGTCTCAGGCTGGCGCAGCTCGGCTGTTTGCCAACCCTCCCTCCCTCACTGGCCCCCCAAATTCCAGTGAGTTGGGGGAGAGGGGATGGCCTCCAAGTTGAGTGAGCCCTTTCACCCGTGGCAGAGAAGTTGTCAGAACCTCTGCTCCAACCAAGGGGACCGGGAGTAATGGAAGAAGCTCCAGGCCATAACATGACGAACACCTACAGTTCTTACCTGAAGGTCACAGTTTACAAATCATAAATGCCTCTCGAATTGTATGCCTTTGATTGATATCCAGAGACTAAAATGTCCGGTTTTGTCCGTGACTCTCCATTTTATAATTGCTTTTTGAGAAGAGAGTTTGCTGCTTTCTTCACTCAGTCATAGCTGGAAGTCTAGCTTTGCATTCAAATTCATCATTCTCACTGAATAGCAGCAATTATCAACATGTGCGTCAGAGACCTCTGGCCTCCCAGAGGAAATTCAGAGGACTCACAGGTAAAAACTACTGATACTTTCATAATCACACTAGAATGTTATTCACCTTTTTCTCACAAGTGTACATGGTATTTTTCAGAGGCTACATGTCCTCTCATGATTCTTGGAATGCATCATCTGTATCCTAATATTTTCTACAATTTTTTAAGGTCATAGCTTTAGGATATCAGTATTCAGAGGCTAATTCATGTTCTCAATCCTTTCACAGTGCTTTTATTTGCTACCTTTGGTCACACCTGCTACAGTCTCTGCAACTTCATTAACATCCAATAAATAGTTATTTGAATTCCCAAGTTTTCTTTGTATCTACATAGACACAGAAAAAGTACACTTCATCCAAAACTATTAGTATTTAGAATTTAATATTTTAATTATTTTGTCTTAAAAATAAAATTCATATATAGTATATTTTCTTATATTTAAGGATAGATCATTGGCTCTAAAAGGGGGAGCTTAGTAAACTCATTTTCTCAACCTACAGCTGCACTATTTATGTCTAAAGATATTGAAAAAGATGAAACTGACCTATCAGAAGATTCTCTGACTCATGGAAGGGAGGAATCTACTCCAAAGAAACAGGGTGAAACCGTAAATAAGAAACAAAAGTATGATAAAAGATCACTCTCTTGGCTTTAATAATTTACCTTATCCTGGCTTTAAAAATTTGCCTTATCCCGTCTTATGCAACAGAACATTTTCAAATAGTACTGCGGTACCAGTTAAGTTGCAAGGTTATTTTGAGACCAATCATTCAGTGTATAAAGAAAAAAGAACTGAACATTTAAAATGTAGACATGATGCACTCTTTAAAAGCCCAAAACTGCCTGGAATAGCTTTTCAAACTAGAAATGTCAAAGCCACTGGCTTCAGGGTAAGTTACTGTTATTGTATTGACCAGAGAGGCACACACGAATGTACAGCTGACACTGCTGAATGGCTGCTGCATGAAAAGTCAGCAAAAGAATCCACAATGTTGTCATGTTTCCAGTGATAAGGTAACTCATTAAAGACTTAGTTGCAAACATAAAGATTGAATTAGTACCTTCGAAGCTATAATTTTGCCTTACAATGAATGAACCTATAGAAGTGGCTGGTGTCACTGTTTTCCTTACATTTGTCTAAAATCAGAACATAAGAATCATCAAAGACCTTTTACATGAATATTAGATAACAAATACAAGTGGTGCTGAAATATTCAAAGAGCTGAGTAACTTTTTCAAGTATCACAGTTTATCCTGGAACAACTGTGTTGACATTCGTTCTGCTAAAACAGCCTGTGGCTAGCACAAATCATGGCAATGACTCCAAACTGTGTTAGTAGCCACCGTAATTCTTTTCTATGCCATACACTAGCAAAAAATATAAATATTTTGTGTAATATTAGGCAAGAAGCACAAATGGTAACAAAATATGCTAAGCGTTGAATAACTTTTTTAAAGCTGTCCCACACTCGTAGAAAAAAACGTCAGTTTAATTTAAGGATGTTCTTAATGAAGCAGGCCACTGCTGTGGAATTTACCCATTTAACATCACTAGAAGGCAAGTGTCACAAATAGGTGCCCAAGTGAATGACTTCCGGACCAAGCATAACCTCCATACCCCTTTGTGTAACCCAGTCCCTCTCGTCACTGATACATCTTACATCACAGGATACGTTGGGTCATACGGCACCAGAAGCAGAGTCATTTGCATCATGGCCTGGATCTGCTACAGGCAGACTGAGCTTGTTCTGGGTCCCAATCAAAGCCCAGCCTTTTGTGCTATCCAGCATATAGGGTGGAGACTGTTCTCAGGTGTGGAATATGCTTCTTCCAGACCTGAACAGACTACCAGGAGTACGCTAACTGTTTTGTAATGGGAGGTGCAAGATGTAGTAACTTCCATATTACTTTGCAGGCAATGACCCAGGATTACCGAACCCCTAAAATGTTTTGCTGATTTTAGGCAGACCTCTGAATCACTGTAGGGTTTATCTCCAGTTGTAAGCTGGTAAGTGTTTAACAAATCACTCCTTGGGGAAAGTATGCTTTGATTTGTAGCATTTTCCAGTCTCTGTGGTATAAATATTCCTATCATGTGCTGAAACCAGCTTGCATGGGCTCGAAAGAACCAATTATTAAACTTTCAAGAATTCTGCAAGATGGTTGTTAAAATAGCCATTATTAAAAACTTAATTATATAAACTTAAAGAGAATATATTTTAAAGGTAATAAATATTGAAAACTCATCATTCTCTAATTATTTTATGACATTTTACCGTTATCTATACCCTTGAGATTATTTATATCTACTGTATCTGTATGATAGAAATACTATCTAATGTTGTGCTACTGCTTATCTCTTCTTAATTCCCTGTTTGGTGGCCTCACATTGGTAGCTTGATATGGACTAGGATGGGAGGAATTCACTGCTCTGTAAGTAAATGTTTACCAGCTCTATCAAAGGAAAAGAAGCAAAACTCTGATTTGTATTGATAGCATTTGTTGATTGCTGTGGTGTGAATACTTCCACCATGGCTGATTTCAAGCTACCAATTTTGGTATCACCTGGATCATAAAATTCCTGAAAATGTATCAACTGGCTGAGCCAATACAAGCCACTCCAACATACTGCTGGTTCTTTCATTTATATTTGTCATTAATTTTGTTGTCATGTAAAACTTTGATTTTTCAACACATTATGTAAAAGCTCAATAAGTTATTTCTGTAATTTGTATGGACCTAAAGCTACATGTATGAAACACTTCACAATTATTTTCTAAAAAATCTGTTTCACAGATTTACTTTAAAGAGGTTTGGGAAATGGTGGTACAGTTCATAAGGATCCAAACATCAGAACTTTAATTGAGGGGAACAGCTCACTTAAAGGAAAAGTAAGCACTACTTACTTACATATATAAAATCAGATTAGGCAGCAAAGTATTAAAGATCTAGTTTTGTTGTAAACTGTCTTGCAAAGCAATAAAAATTAGCACTATGGATAAAATTTTTAAATTTAGAATATACAATACAACTGATGCTACTTCATTTTATTGTGTCAAAGGATTTTTAATGAATGAGGAGTTGGGGTAAAAATTACATCTTAAAAACAAGGAAATACAAACTAATGGGAAAAATACATCATATTACAAGATTTGCATGAAGGGAGAGAGAGAATTCTGAAAATTAGTCTCCCCCTCTAGACAACAACTGCACTGGCAGAGTCTGTTGGATGTAATTATTTTGAAAGTCTGGAGTCTACTGAAGGTTTGTAACTTCCAGGGAAAGCTTGGATAGTAAATTACAGTTAATTTTGGTCGATTTTGGCTCTTAGCACAGTACCAGCTATCTTCCCCCCTACTCCCATGGCAGGCAGCTGTGCAATGTTCCTGTAGCAGTTTGCACCCAGCTTGTGGGAGTCAGGGTGAGCAAAAAGGACCTTCTCCTCCAGATATCAAGGGCCTACAATCTGGTCATTGATTGCTGTTTCTGATTTCAGAGGTGCTGACAAAACAGTGGGCATCCATTGTTGTTACACTTCCCCCAACTGTTGTAAGGCCCTCTCTTCTGGCTAAAGAGACTATCAGGGGACTTAAAAGGCCAGTTTCTCTTTTTCCCCTCTGGGAGCCAAGCATTAAAGACATTAAGAACATTCAAAAACAACTGCATATACCATGCATGCTCAGGTAAAGACACAGGCTCAGAAAAGACCCAAGAACATTTTAAGCTTACACCTTAGGCTGATCCTCAGAACAGAGATAGCTTGCAGCAACTGAAAAACAAACAAACAAAGATCACAAATCCAGGAGAAGGGGTAGAACCTGGCTTCCAGAGTTATGTATTTCATTCAAATATACAATTTTAAACAAAAAAAAAATCAAGGCACACACAGAAACAGTAAAGTATGGCCCATTCAAAGGAAAAAACAGATCAACACAAACTCTCCCTAAAAAAGAACTAATGGCGGATCAACAGACAAAGACTTTAAAAGACTGTTTAAACATACTCAAAGTAAACAGAGCCTAAGGGACCTGTGGAACACCACTAAGTGAACAGACACATTCATTGCGAGAGTCCTGGAAGAAGAAAACAAGGTGTAGAGAATATTTAAAGAAATCTCTGAAATCTTCCCAAAGTTAATGAAAGACATGAATATAAACATCAAAGAAGGTTAACAAATTCCAAGTAAGGTGTACTCAAAGATGTAATCAAACATTTAAAAAACAAAGAAACTTGAAAGCAGCCAAAGGGAAGCAATTCTTCACACACAAGGGATCTTCAGTAAGATTATCCACAGATTTCTCATCAGAAAATTTGGAGGCCAGAAGGCAGCGGGCCAACATATTTAAAGTTCTGAAAGAAAAAAATTTTCAACCAAGAATCCTATATCAGTAAAAATTATACTTCAAAAATGAGAGATTAAGACATTCAAAGAGACAAAAGGGAATTTATGACCATTAGCCCTGCTCTTCAAGAAAGGGAGTTCTGCAGGTTGAAATAAAAAGACATCATATAGTAACTCAAAGTCACATGAAAAAAATGAATATCTCAGTAAAAGTAAAACAGTCATGCAACCATAAAAGCTGGTATTATTTTAACTGTTTGAAACTCCGCTTTTTGTTTTCTACATGATTTGAGGCTAAAATATTTTTTTAAAACTAGTTTACAAGTTAGTATTAGTGTAACATTTGTTTGTAAGTCCACATTTTTTTTTACATAACTTGAGAGACTAATGCATTTAAGATAATTATTAGCATACGTTTTGGGGTACACAATGTATAAAGAAGTACTTTTATGACAAACAACTAAAAGGGGTGGAGATAGAGCTTAATGGAGTAAAGTTTGTGTATGTTATTTAAGTTTAGCTGGTATAAATTCAAGTGTTATAACTCTAGAATGTTAAATGTAATCTGCATAGTAATAGCTACAAAGAAAATAGCTAAAGAATATACACAAAGGAAATGAGAAGGAGACTTAAATGGGTCACAAAAAAAATTAAACAAACACAAAAGACAATAAAGCAGGAGATAGGGGAAAATATATATGACATGTGGAAAAACAAATAGCAAAATAGAAGTAAATTCCTCCTTATCAGTTATTATTTTACATGTAAATGATTTTAATGCTCTAATCAAAAGACAGAGATTTAAAGGATAGGTTAAAAAAAAATGATACAAATACATGCTATCTATAAGAAACTCACTTTAGATCCAAAGACACATAAAAGTAAAAGGTCAGAAAGATATATTCCATGCAAATAACCAAAAGAAAGCAGGGGTGGTTATACTAATATCAGGTAAAATAGACTTTAAGTCAAAAAAATTTATAAAAAACAAAGAAGAGCATTATGTTAATAAAATGTTTAATACAGCAACAAGATATAACAATTATAAACATTTACACACCTAATAAAAAGCCATGAAAACATATGAAGCAAAAATTAACAGAATCAAAGAGGGAAATAGGCAGTTCCACAATAATAGTTCAAAACTTTAATACCCCACTCCCAATAGTGGACAAACCAATCAGGCAGAAGATAAGCAAGGAAATAGGGGATTTGAATAACATAATAAACCAACTAAATGTAACAGATATATACAGAACACTCTACCCAACAATAACAGTATACACATTCTTCTCAGGTACACATGGGACTTTTCACAGGACAGACCATAAGATGGTCCACTGATTAAGTCTTAATATACCAAAAAGATAGATACAAAGCATATTCTCCAACCACAATGAGATGAAGTTAGAAATCAATAACAAAAGAGAAGCTGGAGGGGCTTCCCTGGTGGCGCAGTGGTTGAGAGTCTGCCTGCCGATGCAGGGGACACGGGTTCGTGCCCCGGTCCGGGAAGATCCCACATGCCGCAGAGCGGCTGGGCCCGTGAGCCATGGCCGCTGAGCCTGCGCGTCCGGAGCCTGGTGGCCTCTCCCGTTGCGGAGCACAGGCTCCGGACGCGCAGGCCCAGCGGCCATGGCTTCACGGGCCCAGCCGCTCCGCGGCATGTGGGATCCTCCCAGGCCGGGGCGCGAACCCGGTTCCCCTGCATCGGCAGGCGGACGCGCAACCACCGTGCCACCAGGGAAGCCCATAAACAACACATTCTTAAACACTAATGGCTCATAACAGAAATTAGAAAACACTTAAAGATGCATGAAAAAAAAACCCCACAACATACCAAAACTTATGTATGGGACACAGTGAAAGTACTGCTAAGGAGAAAATTTATAACTACAAATGCTTATTTAAAAAATAAGGAAGATCTCAGAACAACAACTTAACTTTAGAACTAAAGCAACTAGAAAAAGAATAAGCCCCAAACCAGCAGATGGCAGGATATAAAAAAAGATTAGAGCAGAGCTAAATGAAATAAAGAATAGAAAACAATATAGAAAATCAGTGAAATCAGTTGATTCTTTGAAAGGGTCAACAAAATTGACAAACCCTAGATAGATGGACTAAGGAAAAATAAAAGAAGACTCCAATTACTAAATAAAAAATAAAAGCAGGGATAGTACTACCGATTCTACAGAAATAAAAAGGATTATAAGAGAGTACTATGAACAACTGCACACCAACGAACTGAATGAACTGGATGAAATGGAAAATTCCTAGAAACACAAAACACACCAAGACTAAATTGGGAAGGAAAAGAAAATCTGAAGAGACCTGTAACTAGTAGGAGATTGAATCAATAATAATAAAAAAAATCTCCTGACCAAGAAAAGCCCTGGACCTGATGGCTTCACTAGTGAATTCTACCAAACATTTAAAGAAGAGCTAACACCAATCCATTTCAAACTTTTCCAAAAAGCTGAAGAGGGGAAAACATTTCCTAACTTTCTGCTTGAGGCCAGCATTACCCTGATACCAAAGCCAGACAAAGAAGCTGCAAGAAAAGAAAACTGTAGAACAATATCTCCTATGAATATTGATGCAAAAATCCTCAAAAAAATACCAGCAAACTCAATTTAGTATCATATTAAAAGGATTATACACCATGATCAAGTGAGATTTATTCCTGGAATGCAAGAATGGATCAACATACAAAAATCTATCAGTGTAATATGCCAAATTAATAGAAAGAAGGAACAAAAAAACCACACGATCATGTCAATTGAATCAAAAAAATGCATTTAACGAAATTCAACACCCTTTCATGATAAAAACACTCAACAAACTGGAATAGAAACTACCTCAACAAAATGAAACCCCATATATGAAAAACCCACAGCAAACATTATGCTCAGTAATAAAAAAGAGATGCCTTTCCTTTAAGAATGCCAACTTTCAACACTTTTATTCAACATAGTACAGGAAGTTCTAGCCAGCATAATTCAGCAAAAAAAATAAAAGGCATCCAAGTTGGAAAGAAGTAGTAAAAACATCTCTGTTTGTACATGATCTCATATGCAAAAAACCCTAAAGATTACACACACACACACACACACAATTACAATTAATAAATGCAAAGTAGCAGGATACAAAGTCAACACACAAAAATCAACTGAATTTCTATGCACTAACAATGAACAATCCAAAAATGAAACTAAGAAAACAATTCCATTTACACTAGCATCAAAAAGAATAAAATACTTAGGAAGTAATTTAACAAAGGAAGTGAAAGACTTGTACAATAAAAACTACACAACATTGATGAAATAAATTAAAGCAGACATAAATGGAAACACTTTCATGGATTGGAAGACTTAAAATTGCTACAATGTCAAAACTACCCAAAGCAATTTACAGATTCAATACAATCCATATCAAAATCCCAAAGATGACTTGTGAACAAATAGGAAAACCTATCCTAAAGTTCATATGAAATTTCAAGGGAGCCCGAAAATCCAAAACAATCTTCAAAAAGAACAAAGCTGGAGGATTCACACTTTCTGCTTTTAAAACTACAATAATTAAACCAGTGTGGTGCTGGCATAAAGACAGACAGGTAGGTCAGTGGAACAAAATAGAGAACTCAGAAATAAACTTTTACATACACGGTCAAATAATTTGACAAGGGTGCTAAGACCATTCAGTGATGCAAGGACAGCCTTTTCAACAAATGGTGCTGGGAAAACTGAATATCCACATGCAAAATAATGAAGTTGGAGCCTTACATACCATCATATAGAAAAATTAACTCAATATGGATCAAAGACCTTAATGTAAGAGCTAAAACTATGAAACTCTTAAAAGAAAATAATGGGCAAAATCTTCATGATATTAGATTTATGAGTGACTCCTTGGACACAACACCAAAGGCATAGACAACAAAAGAAAAAATTGAAATACTGGACTGCATAAAAATTTATTCCTCAAAAGACACTATCAACAGATTAAAAAGGCAACCTACAGAACTGAAGAAAATATTTTTGAATAACACGTCTGATAAGGGATTAACATCCAGAATATATAAAGAACTCCTAAAACTCAAAAACAAATAAGCAACCAGATTTAAAAATAAGCAAAGGACTTGAATAGACACTTCTCCAAAGAAGATAGGAAAGTGGCAAATGAACACATGAAAAGATGCTCAACATCACTAATTATTAGGGAAATGCAAATCAAAATTACAAGATACCACTTTACACCCATTAGGAGGGTTATTATCAAAAAAATTTTGAAAAGTGTTAGTGAGGATGTGGAAACTGGCACCTTGTGCACTGCTGGTGAAAATGTAAAATGGTGCTGTTACTATGAAAAACTATATGGTGGTTCCTCAATTAAAAATAGAATTGTTATATGATCCAGCAATTCCATTTCTGAGTATATTCCCAATAGAATCGAAAGCAGGAGCTTGAAGAGATATCTGTATAACCATGTTCATAGCAGCCTTATTCACAATAGCTAAACATGGAAGCAATCCAAGTGTTCATCAGCATATGAACGGATAAGCAAAATGTAGTGTATACATACAATGGCACATTTTTCAACTTTAATAAGGGAGGAAATTCTGATACATGTTAAAACATGGATGAACCTTCAGAAGATTATGCTAAATCAAATAAGCCAGTCACAAATAAGATACTGTATGATTCCACTTATATGAGATACTTAGTCAAAATGATAGAAAGTAGAATGGTGATTTCTGGGAGCAACAGGGAAGCAGGGAATGGGAGTTATTGTTTAATGGGTATAGAAAAGAGTTCTGGAGATGGATGGTGGTGATGGTAGCATAACATTATGAATGCATTTAATATCAATGATCTGTATACTTAAAAATGGTTCAGATGGTAAACATTATATGTATTTTACCACTATTTTAAAAACTGCAAAAAAAAGATTACATGAGAGGCAGGTCATTTATTTGCACAAGACTTTTAAGAAGCATATTAAGTATTTTATAGACTAGAATATTTTCATAAATAAGTATACAACACTTCCAGTTACATGATTGATACTAACTGTATAGTGATTTCATAGTGATTTTTTTAATGTTTTATGAAAACAAATGCTAGAACTTATATGCTTTTAAGTACAATACTTGTCCCAAAAGTTCCTTCTCCCTTTACTTCCACACTCTAGATTTGCTTCTAATATGTAAAATCTAAATATGCTAGTTAAGATGGGAATGCTAAAGAATTTGAGCAAATAAAACATGTCACAACGTATTGAATTGGATTTTAATTAACAAAAAGCCCTAGTTATTAGTAAGACAAATACATCATATTTTATATGCTCAACAATATCAGAAAATAATATGTTAATATATTAGAATTGAAGAAATTAAATGAATGTATACATTATGAACAACTCTACTGCATAAAGTACTTACACAGAGTATTTAGAATTCTTTTTTTAGACCATAATTTCTTAAAAGATTTTAGTCGTTCATGAAAAGCCAGCCATGGGAAATCTGGGAGATTCTTACATTGAAGTGGTTCTCAATTTTTTAATCTTACATTCCTTTACACTCAAAAATTAATGAGAAGCCCAGAGAGCTTATAATTCATGTCTTTTATAAGTACTGATATTTGCTGTAATAGAAATAAAAACTGAGGCATTTTAAATGTGCATTTATTACTTTTAAAATAATAATAATAATCCCATTACACATAACATGCATACAAATTTTTACAAAAAAGCTACTATTTTCCAAAACAAAGAAAATTTTACTGGGAAGAGGGGTATATTTTTACATTTTATAAATCCTTGTAAAGTCTGCCTAATTTAAAAGGCTAGATTCTTTTTTAAATGGCTCTTGAACCTAATTTTTTGTGGCATGTTATTACGGTTGAAGTAATCAAAGAAAATCTGAACTCATAAAATCTGAACTCATAAAGATACGTATGTAGTTAGAGAAGGGAGGAGCATTTCATAGACTTTTCAGATAACTGTACATATTCTGCTTTGAAATGAAACCACCACTTGGCATATAATAGTTTCTTACAGACGGGTTGAAATGTGAATTTGAAACCATTCTGACCTTCTTGCACTTGGTTTCTGTGGTAGATACTGCGATGTATCTACCTTACCATGTATCTTACGATGTATCTACATTACCCACCTGCAGTGGGTAATGAACTTACCCGCCGTGGGAATACTGTCAGTACAAAACCCATGCACCCATGTTAAAAAAAAAAAAAAAGAAAGGCCCTCACACCCTCCAGATACCATGCCCTCTCTCTTCTCCTTCACAACAAGCCTTAAGACTTGTATATAAGGGGTGGGCCTTCAAGACGGCAGAGGAGTAAGACATGGAGATCACCTTCCTCCCCACAAATACATCAAAAATACATCTACATGTGGAACAACTCCTACAGAACAGCTACTGAACGCTGGCAGAAGACCTCAGACTTCCCAAAAGGCAAGAAACACCCCACGTACCTGGGTAGGGCAAAAGAGAAAAGGAAAAACAGAGACAAAAGAATAGGGATGGGACCTGCACCTCTGGGAGGGAGCTGTGAAGGAGGGAAAGTTTCCACACACTAGGAAGCCCCTTCGCAGGTGGAGATAGGGGGATGGGCGGGGTGGGGGGGAAGCTTCAGAATCGCAGAGGAGAGCGCAGCAACAGGGGTGCAGAGGGCACAGCGGAGAGATTCCCGCACGGAGGATCGGTGCCGACCAGCACTCGCCAGCCCGAGAGGCTCGTCTGCTCACCCGCCGGGGTGGGCGGGGGCTGGGAGCTGAGGCTCGGGCTTCGGAGGTCAGACCCCAGGGAGAGGACTGGGGTTGGCTGCATGAACACAGCCTGAAGGGGGTAGTGCGCCACGGCTAGCTGGGAGGGAGTCTGGAAAAAAGTCTGAACCTGCCAAGAGGCAAGAGACCATTGTTTTGGGGTGCATGAGGAGAAGGGATTCAGAGCACCGCCTAAATGAGCTCCAGAGACAGGCACGAGCTGCGGCTATCAGCTCATAGACACCAGAGACGGGCAGAAACGCTAATGCAGCTGTTGCAGCCACCAAGAACACTGTATGCAAGCACAGATCACTCTCCACACCTCCACAGGAACGTGTGCAGCCTGCCACCGCCAGGGTCCCGTGAATCACGGACAAGTTCCCCGGGAGAACACACAGCACGCCTCAGCCTGTTGCAATGTCATGCTGGCCTCTGCCACCGCAGGCTCGCCCTGCATCCCAATTATGACTACCGTCGCGCTGCATTCTAATTATGACTACCGTACCCCTCCCTCCCCCCGGCCTGAATGAGCTAAGCTCCCTAATCAGCTGCTGCTTTAACCCCATCCTGTCTTGGCGAAGAACGGACGTCCTCAGGCGACCTACACGCAGAGGCAGGCCCAAATCCAAAACTGAACCCTAGGGGCTGTGCGAACAAACAAAGAAGAGAAAGGGAAATTTCTCCCTTCAGCTTCAGGAGCAGTGGATTAAATCCCCACAATCAACTTGAGGAACACTGCATCTGTGGAATACCTGAATAGATAACGAATCAATGCAAAATTGAGGCACTGGATGTTGAGAGCAACTGTAGACTTGAGGTTTGCTGTCTGTGCCTGACTTCTTTCTGATTTATATGGATATCTTCGTATAGTTTTAGCACTTGTTACCGGTGGGGCATTTCTTTATTGGTTTGCTTGCTCTCTTTTTTAAATTATGTTTTTATATTAATAATATTTTATATGAATTAGTTTATTTATTTATTTATTTGTTTGTTTTTCTTTCTTTTTTCTCCCTTTTCTTCTGAGCCGTGTGGCTGACAGGGTCTCGGTGCTCTGGCCTGGTGTCAGGCCTGAGCCTCAGAGGTGGGAGGGCCAGCTGCTGACACTGCACTACCAGAGACCTCCGGGCCCCATGTAATATCAGTGGGCAACAACGATCCCAGAGTTCTCCATCTAAATGCTAAGACCCAGCTCCACCCAAAGGGCGGCAAGCTCCAGTGCTGGACGCCCCCCATGCCAAACAACTAGCAAGACAGGAACACAACCCCACCCGTTAGCACAGAGACTGCCTAAAACGATACAAAGTTCACAGACACCCCAAAACACACCATCAGATGTAGCCCTGCCCACCAGAAAGACAAGATCCAGCCCCACCCACCAGAACACAGGTGTCAATCCCCTCCACCAGGAAGCCTACACAAGCCACTGAACCAAACCTACCCACTGGGGGCAGACACCAAAAACAATGGGAACTACAAACCTGCAGCCTGCAAAAAGGAGACCCCAAACACAGTAAGTTAAGCCAAATGAGATGGCAGAGAAACACACATCAGATGAAGGAGCAAGGACCAAACAAATGAAGACTAAATAGGCAGTCTACCGGAAAAAGTATTCAAAGTAATGATAGTAAAGATGATCCAAAATCTTGGAAGTAGAATGGAGAAAATAAAAGAAACGTTTAACAAGGACCTAGAAGAACTACAGAGCAAACAAATAATGATGAACAACACAATAAATGAAATTTAAAACTCTCTAAAAGGAATCAATAGTAGAATAACTGAGGCAGAAGAACGGATTAGTGACCTGGAAGATAAAATAGTGGAAATAACTACCGCATAGCAGAATAAAGAATAAAGAATGAAAAGAATTGAGGACAGTCTCAGAGACCTCTGGGACAACATTAAATGCACTAACATTCCAATTATACGGGTCCCAGAAGAAGAAGAGGAAAAGGAAGGGACTGAGAAAATATTTGAAGAGATTATAGATGAAAACTTCCCTAATATGGGAAAGGAAATAGTCAATCAACACCAGGAGGCACAGAGAGCCCCATACAGGATAAATCCAAGGAGAACCACACCAAGACACATATTAATCAAACTATCAAAAATTAAATACAAAGAAAAAATATTAAAAGCGGCAAGGGAAAAGCAACAAATAACACACAAGGGAATCCCCATAAGGTTAACAGCTGATCGTTCAGCAGAAACTCTGCAAGCTAGAAGGGAGTGGCAGGACATATTTAAAGTGATGAAAGGGAAAAACCTACAACCAAGATTACTCTACCCAGCAAGGATCTCATTCAGATTCAGTGGAGAAATTAAAACCTTTACAGACAAGCAAAAGCTAAGAGAATTCAACATCACCAAACCAGCTTTACAACAAATGCTAAAGGAACTTCTCTAGGCAGGAAACATAAGAGAAGGAAAAGACCGACAACAACGAACACAAGAGAATTCAGAAAATGGTAACAGAAACATACATATCTATAACTCCTTAAATGTAAAAGGATTAAACGCTCCAACCAAAAGACACAGACTGGCTGAATGCATACAAAAACAAGGCCAGTATATAGGCTGTCGGCAAGAGACCCACTTCAGACCTAGGGATACATACGGACTGAAAGTGAGGGGATGGAAAAAGATATTCCATGCAAATGGAAATCAAAAGAAAGCTGGAGTAGCAATTCTCGTATCAGACAAAAAAGACTTTAAAGACTATTACAAGAGACAAAGGACACTACATAATGATCAAGGGATCAATCCATGAAGAAGATACAACAACTGAAAATATTTTCGCACCCAACATAGCAGCACCTCAAGATATAAGCCAAATGCTAACAGCCATAAAGGGGAAATCAACAGTAACACAGTAATAGTAGGGGACTTTAACACCCCACTTTCACCAATGGACAGGTCATCCAAAATGAAAATAAATAAGGAAACACAAGCTGTAAACAATGTGTTAAACAAGATGGACTTAATTGATATTTATAGGACATTCCAGCCAAAAACAACAGAATACACTTTCTTCTCAAGTGCTCATGGAACATTCTCCAGGATAAATCATATCTTGGGTCACAAATCAAGCCTAGGTAAATTTAAGAAAATTGAATTTGTATCAAGTATCTTTTCTGACCACAACACTATGAGACTAGATAGCAATTACAGGAAACAAACTGTAAAAAATACAAAAACACGGAGGCTAAATAATGAAGACATCGCTGAAGAAATCAAAGAGGAAATCAAAAAATACCTAGAAACAAATGACAATGAAAACACGGTGACCCAAAACCTATGGGATGCAGCAAAAGCAGTTCGAAGAAGGAATATTACAGCAATGCAATCCTACTTCAAGAAACAAGAAACATCTCAAATAAACAACCTAAACTTAACCCAAAATCAATTAGAAAAAGAAGAACAAAAAACCCCAAAGGTAGCAGAAGGAAAGAAATCATAAAGATCAGATCAGAAATAAATGAAAAAGAAATGAAGGAAATGATAGCAAAAATCAATAAAACTAAAACCTGGTTCTTTGAGAAGATAAACAAAATTGATAAACCATTAGCCAGACTCATCAAGAAAAAAAGGGAGAAGGCTCAAATCAATAGAATTAGAAACGAAAATGGAGAAGAACAACAGACAATGTAGAAATACAAAGAATCATGAGAGATTACTACAAGCAACTATATGCCAATAAAATGGACAACCTGGAAGAAATAGACTAATTCTTAGAAAAGCACAACCTTTCGAGACTGAACCAGGAAGAAATAGAAAATAAAAACAGACCAATCACAAGCACTGAAATTGAGACTGTGATTAAAAATCTTCCAACAAACAGAAGCCCAGGGCCAGATGGCTTCACAGGCAAACTCTATCAAACATTTAGAGAAGAGCTAACACCTTTCCTTCTCAAACTCTTCCAAAATACAGCAGAGGGAGGAAGACTCCTAAACTCATTCTATGAGGCCACCATCACCCTGATACCAAAACCAGACAAAGATGTTACAAAGAAAGAAAACTACAGGCCAATATCACTGATGAACATAGATGCAAAAATCCTCAACAAACACTAGCAAACAGAATCCAACAGCACATTAAAAGGATTATACACCATGATCAAGTGGGCTTTATCCCAGGGATGCAAGGATTCTTCAATATACGCAAATCAATCAATTAAATACACCATAGTAACAATCTGAAAGATAAAACCAAATGGTAATCTCAATAGATGCAGAGAGAGCTTACGACGAAATTCAGCACTGATTTATGATAAAAACTCTCCAGAAAGTAGGCATAGAGGGAACTTATCTCAACATAATAAAGGTCATATATGACAAACCCACAGCCCACAACATTCTCAACGGTGAAAAACTGAAACCATTTCCACTAAGATCATGAACAAGACAAGGTTGCCCACTCTCACCACTACTATTCAACATAGTTTTGGAAGTTTTAGCCACAGCAATCAGAGAAGACAAATAAACAAACGGAATTCAAGTCAGAAAAGAAGAAGTAAAACTGTCACTGTTTGCAGATGACATGATACTATATAGAAAGAATCCTAAAGATGCTACCAGAAAACTACTAGAGCTAATCAATGAATTGGTAAAACAGCAGGATACAAAGTTAATGCACAGAAATCTCCTGCATTCCTATACACTAAGGATGAAAAATCTGAAAGAGAAATTAAGGAAACACTCTCAATTTACCATGGCAACAAAAAGAATAAAATACCTAGGAATAAACCTAAGGAGACAAAAGAACGGTATGCAGAAAAGTATAAGACACTGATGAAAGAAATTAACGATGATATCAACAGATGGAGAGATATACCATGTCCTTGGATTGGAAGAATCAACATTGTGAAAATGACTCTACTACCCAAAGCAATCTACAGATTCAATGCAATCCCTATCAAACTACCAATGGCATTTTTCACAGAATTAGAACAAAAAATTTCACTATTTGTTTGGAAACACAAAAGACCCCAAATAGCCAAAGCAATATTGAAAAAGAAAAACGGAGCTGGAGGAATCAGGCTCCCTAACTTCAGACTATACTACAAAGCTACAGTAATCAAGACAGTATGGTACTGGCAGAAAAACAGAAAAATAGATCAATGGAACAGGATAGACATCTCAGAGATAAACCCATGCACATATGGTCACCTTATCTTTGATAAAGGAGGCAAGAATATACAATGGAGAAAAGACAGCCTCTTCAATAAGTGGTGCTGGGAAAACTGGACAGCTACATGTAAAAGAATGAAATTAGAACACTCCCTAACACCATACACAAAAACAAACTCAAAATGGATTAAAGACCTAAATGTAAGGCCACACACTATCAAACTCTTAGAGGAAAACAGAGGCAGAACACTCT
>NC_041223.1:3500305-3560078 GCF_002837175.3 Physeter macrocephalus | reverse complement strand
AAAAGACAACCCTCAGAATGGGACAAAATATTTGCAAACAAAGCAACTGACAAAGGATTAATCTCCAAAATTTACAAGCAGCTCATGCAGCTCAATAACAAAAAAACAAACAACCCAATCCAAAAAATGGGCAGAAGACCTGAATAGACATTTCTCCAAAGGAGATATACAGATTGCCAACAACCACATGAAAGGATGCTCAACATCACTAATAAATAGAGAAATGCAAATCAAAACTACAATAAGGTATCACCTCACACCGGTCAGAATGGCCATCATCAAAAAATCTACAAACAATAAATGCTGGAGAGGGTGTGGAGAAAAGGGAACCCTCTTGCACTGTTGGTGGCAACGTAGACTGACACAGCCAATTTGGAGAAAAGTATGGAAGTTCCTTAAAAAACTAAAACTAGAACTACTATATGACCCAGCAATCCCATTACTTGGCATACACCCTGAGAAAATCATAATTCAAAAAGAGACATGTACCACAATGAACAGCTGTTCACTGCAGCTCTATTTACAATAGCCAGGACATGGAAGCAACTTAAGTGGTCCATTGACAGATGAATGGATAAAGAAGATGTGGCACATATATACAATGGAATATTACTCAGCCATAAAAAGAAATGAAATTGAGTTATTTGTAGTGAGGTGGATGGACCTGGAGACTGTCATACAGAGTGAAGTAACTCAGAAAGAGAAAAACAAATACCGTATGCTAACACATATATATGGAATCTTAAAAAAAAAGAAATCGTTCTGATGAACCTAGGGGCAGGACAGGAATAAAGATGCAGACGTAGAGAATGGACCTGAGGACACGGGGAGGGGGAAGGGTAAACTGGGACGAAGTGAGAGAGTAACATTGACATATATACACTACCAAATGTAAAACAGACAGCTAGTGGGAAGCAGCCGCATAGCACAGGGAGATCAGGTCAGTGCTTTGTCACCATCTAGAGGGGTGGGAATAGAGAGGGTGGGAGGGAGATGCAAGAGGGAGGGGATATGGGGATATATGTATACGTATAGCTGATTCACTCTGTTACACAGCTGAAACTGACACAACACTGTAAGGCAATTATACTCCAATAAAGATGTTAAAAAAAAAAAAAAAGACTTGTATGTACACTTCACCTCCAAGCCCTCTCCTCCCACTCTCTCTTAATCCCACCCCAATCAACTGTACCACTCCACCAAAACCATGCTTAGCCAAATCACTAATACTTCCACATTGCTAAAGTAAACGATCAGTTCTTCACCCTCATCTCACTTGATTCACCAGCAGCGTCTGACACGGCTGTTCACTCCTTCCCATAGGTTTTCTGCCCTTGGCTCCCAGGACACCACACTCTCTCAGTTATCTTCCTAGCTCACGGAACACTTCCCTTCTGTTTCTCTTGCTGGATCCTTTTCCCCAAACTCCTACGTTGAAATTCTACAGGGCGCCTGGTCCTTGAACCTCTGTCTACACTTACTCATACGGTCTCGTGGCTCTAAATGCTGTCTATATGCTCATGATTTCAAATTCATTTCTTCAGCCCTAAGCATACTCTGAATTTCAGACTCAAATATCCAACTGCCTATCTGACCCTATATTTTTATGTCTAATAAACATCTCAAACTTAACATGTCCATAACTGAACTCCCGATATCCACTGCCCCCCCCCAAATTGTGCTCTACCCATATTCCTCTCATCTTCAAAATTCTCCCTATTTCTAAAATTAGGATTAAACAGATGCTTTCAAGTTAAAAATTCCTGTTGCAATAGGCCCAGCACATCTGTTGTTACAAAGTAATTATATGTCCATTAAGTTTGTTATGAAGGAATTACATGGCCATTAAGTCATGAAGTACTTGTGTGCGTAAATTCAAACACGGTGAAATGGGAATCCGCAACCTCATTTTACGCCACCCTTCTAAATTTATGGAAACTATTCTGTTTCCGGTTTTTTTAGTTATCTGGTAGTAGAAATTAGGCTCTTCTTGGGCAAAGCTAATTTAACCTATGTTAAATAGATATATCCCAGGATTTAAATCTTACTTGACAATTAAATGCAAAAGAACCTCAACTGCATCTATCAAAAAGAGAAGAAAATATTATGAAATTAATTTCAGCACTTGACTTTAAAAGTGAATAGGTTGTACACAAATTTAGTTTCATTAACAAATATGCATTTCCAAAATTTGGCTGCAGTAGAACATCTACCATAAATAGAATGAGGAGAACCTGCCTGTGTATCTGTTTTGTGTTTTTTTTTTTGCTAAGAAAATAAGGAAAGAATACATATATTTTAAATGACGATAAATTACAAAAGGTAATATTCTCCAACTTTTCATCTAACACTGTTGGGCTGGCAGACCAGACGGCCTAACCATACATCGAATCACTTGATTTAGTTAGAACTGCTTTGACTAGCATGTAGTAAATACATGAGTGAACAAATGAATGAGTGGATAACAAATACAATAACCACGTGACTGTATAAATTGATAGCTAACCTAAGCTACACCCCCTGCAGATGGTGCAACGAATACTTACAGAAGCCCACCGTGCTGGAGTGGCAGTCAGGAAGTAACAGACTAGTATTTTTGTATGTGAAACTGAGTCTACCTGTGTGCTACTACCAAGAAATAAGAGTATAATTACAGTGTCATTACAATAATATTGAAATTAAGTTAATTTTCAAACTTCTCCAGAAATAAATTATAGAGTGAACAACCAAATGATGGTATCCCTATTAGGTTTTCTTTTTAAAATATACTCCCAACAGCATCACAGATACATAAGTTCAGTCAAATTAACTTTTTACAACTCACTTTACTATCTCAGGAAGCATGAAAGCATAGTAAGAATCAGAAGGTAAATATAGGATCATCCTAATGTTACAAACAGTCCAGAGAAACAGCAGAATTACAGCAAACTGTCTGAATACTGCCATTTTAATTATTTTTTCTGACCGTAATTACCTATAACCACCATACTGCTTCCCTATTCTAACCCTGATTTTCAAATATATAAAACTCCTAAACTGTCAACTTAATGATTGCTTTATCGAGTTACATTATTCCCAAAGATCTACACACATCAAAAACAGGCTGTGCCTCACCTGTTTTTATTGATCCAGATCAAACAACCTTCGACTACCACATCACACATGAAACCTTACTGGCTGGCACTATTTCTGATGACAGTATAAAAGCACTTAGTAGTCTGACACCACTTTGCACGTTAAGAATGCAAGAACAAATTATAAGCAACTTTTACATTTCCAAAAGTAATTTTTCATTAACGAATGGAAAAGTGAGGTTAACATGAGACCTATGAGAGCTACTGGGGCTTTAGAATAAATTGGTCACACGCTTCCCCTCTATCATGTATCCAAATTAAATCATTAAAGGAAAACATCAATTGAAAAATATTTAAAATAATCATAAATATCATATTTCACTTTGAATTACATATATAATTATTCCCTTTACCATGTTCGACAACTACAAGGACATAGTAGAATAAAATAACAGCTACCTTTAGACAGTGTGTCCTTGGGCTCTAACAAGTGACTCATTTTCTGTGGTAAGCAATATATAGATTACTCTAACGATTCCAGTTCAAAGTAATATAAAAAGCTGTATTTTTAATATAATGAGCTAAGATAATAACCTTATATCACTATCTTACCATGAATTACAACTAATTTCATTATATACATTAGAGTGCTTGTGAATTATTCATTCACTTATCCATCTTTTATTCATTAAGCGAACATTTAATATTTCCCATTATGTCAAACACTGCATAAGAGATTAGAGGCTTATTAGCCAATCCCGGAAAGCTCTGCCACCAAATGATTCCTTCTTACAATTAGAAACCTAGTAAATTAAAAAAAATCTCTTAAGAAATCAAAGCTAAGTAGGTTAAGTATGAAACAGATGATATTTTTTACACATCTAAACACATCTTATGATGTCTTAAATGGACTCAGAAGACTCAAAGATCCCTATCCAAGAGATAAGATTAAAATCTCATCAAAAAGACCAAAACATTAATCAACACATAAAAACACTCCAGTAAAAGCAACATGACCCAGCATTTCCCATGAAACTGCTCTTCTAGGGAGTTATTTAAAATTGCATTAGTATTATTCACAATTCCTCAAAAGGGGAAATAACTAAAGTTAATACAGTATTATGTTAATTTTCTGGATTTGTGTAATGTTCGTAGATTTTTCAGCTTTTAAAAATACTTAATTTAAGGTCATTTATTTTCCCAATCCAAAGAAATATTCACTTTTGGATGAACCTAGAGTTTATCATAGTAAGTGAAGTAAGTCAGACAAAGAAAAATATCATATGAATATGTGGAATCTAATTTTTAAAAAATGATACAAATAAACTTATTTACAAAACAGAAACAGACTTACAGACATCAGAAACAAACTAATGGTTACCAAAGGGGAATCATGGGGAGGGATAAATCAGGAGTTTGGGATTAACATATACACACTACTATATATAAAGTAGATAACCAACAAGGACCTACTGTATAGCATAGGGAATTCTACTCAATATTCTGTGATAACCTATATGAGAAAAGAATCTTAAAAAGAATGAATATATGTATATGCATAATTGAATCACTTTGATGTACACCTGAAACTAACATACACTGTAAATCAACTATTCTCCAATAAAATTAAAACTAAAAAAAGAAAAGAAATACTTGCTTTTATACCAAATTTTCTTCAAGAGGGTCTCTCGAGCCTCACAAACCATGGACTTACTCCTATGCACAGTATCCCGGAGCCAGGAGAGCAAGCTGGGGTGCCATTGGAAGCAACTGGCCCATCTAAGTCAACCTGGGGGTGTCCCCCAAAGGCTTCCTAAATGATGTGATAGTTGATTGGAATTTTCTTTTTAATTTTTAAGTAAAAAATTTTTGATAAAATGCACAACATAAAATTTACCATTTTAACCACTTCTAAGTATGCAGTTCAGTGGTGTTTACTATATTTGTGTTATTGTGCAATCCATCTCCAGAACGTTTTCATCTTGCAAAACTGAAACTCTGTACCCATTAAACACTGATTCCCCATTCCTGCCTACCCCAGCCCCTGGCAACCACCGTTCAACTTTCTGTCTCTAAGAATTTGTCTACTCTGGGTACCTCGTATTAGTAGAAACTCACAGTATTTGTCCTTTTGTGATGGGATCATGTCCTCAAGGTTCATACATGTTGTAGCATGTGTCAGAATTCCCTTCCTTTTTAAGGCTGAATGATATTCCACTGTATGGATAGACCACATTTTGCTTATCCACTCATCCATCAGTGGACACTAGGGCTGCTTCCAACCACTGGCCATTGCAAATCATGTTATGATGCACATAGGTGTATAAATATATCTTCCAAGCCCTGCTTTCTTTTTTTAAAAAGTAAATTTATTTATTTATTTATGGCTGCGTTGCCGCACTCAGGCTTTCTCTAGTTGCAGTGAGCGGGGGCTACTCTTCTTTGCATTGCGCGGGCTTCTCAGTGCGGTGTCTTCTCTTGTTGCGGAGCACGGGCTCTAGGTGCGTGAACTTCAGTAGTTGTGACACGCGGGCTTCAGTAGTTGTGGCACGCGGGTTTCAGTCGTTGGGGCTCACGGGATCTAGAGTGCAGTCTCAGTAGTTGTGGTGCACGGGCTCAGTTGCTCCGTGGCAGGTGGAGCAACTGCCAGTTCACAATTTCCGGAATTAGCTTATTAGATCTAACAACTTTTTGGCAGGTGGGATCTTCACAGACCGGGGATTGAACCCATGTCCCCTGCACTGGCAGGTGGATTCTTAACCACTGTGCCACCAGGGAAGCCCCAGGCCCTGCTTTCAATACTTGTGTTCATATCCCAGCTCTGATGCTTTACAGATCTATTTCAGTTTCCTCATCTGTAAGTTGGGGATGGTGATAATATCCTTCTCATAATATTGTTGTAAGGATTAGCTGAATTAATATATGTAAAGCGCTTAAAATAGTAGTTGGCAAATAAGTACCACATTATTATTTGCCATTATCATTTGAAAAATTCATTTTTTACACAATTTATAACTTTACTGATATCTCTGCTTGTTTTTACTATTTGAGTAAGTTAATATATATATTTTTTATCCATAGGAGCATCTGCTATACCTGCTCTTTCCTGTTATTGTTATTGTTGCTTTTCCTTAATAGCATAAAAACCAGTTTTTAAAATTTTAATTTTACAAAACAGTATGGGGATTTTCTGTAATCTTATGGGCTTCACTATATTCACTTATTCATTCTTTCTATACGTGTTTACTAGCCAGGCACTAATTTCATTTCATAAAGCTTTGATTGATTTATATTAGTAATCCCCAGTTTTACTGAAACTTTGCATGTCCATATTTAACTTAAGTGTATTCCTTCCTTCAATGAATATTTAGAGCAAGAATTCTGCATAACAGGATGCTGTTCTAAGAAATGGATGTGTAATTCTTAAAACAAAAATAATTTAAATATATGCTACATGTTATATTTTTAAATGTGTATGGGGAATGCATAAGTCTTTTTATGTGAAAAAATATCAGAAAAAATATTTTGCTTCTAAAGTCCCTTCTAATTTCCTCCTTAGAGTATCAAACACAAAAAAAGAACTGAAGTCACGTATCTTAGAAATTGCCAATAAACACATTTTAAGTTTCCATTCTTTGTATTATACTTTCATATAAAAAAATTATGAAGAAAGTTCTAATAGGACTTAGTCTAGAACTTAATTTTCTTAGCCCCACAATAAAAGAATGTATAGAAAGCTGAACAGGCACTACAGTATAAGGACAATTATAAGCCAAACTGAAATCTGAGTGCCTCCACTGATGTCTAAAAAAAAATTTCAAGGCTGTGAGAAATATTATTAATAAGTCCATCTCAAATAAATCTCATACATATATAATTAGGAAAATAAATATGCTTGTTTATATATTTTTTAGGTAAACTCTTAAAGTGAAAAACATTACATAAATTCCAAAATAAGGAGTTTCAACTCTGATTAATCTAAGGACCCTTGACTTGTAAAATCCTTAGTCTTAGATTAATTTCTAAAACATCCCTAGTATTAATGGTTCATTTGTTGATTACAAGCCCTTCATGTTTATAAAATTACTCCAAGATAAATAATTCCTTTCATCATTTTTATCATTTCCTGTTCAATTGTTTTGCAAGTTTGAGAACCATTCTTGTTTTGTTGTGTCTCTTCTCAATGTTCTGTGCTTTATGAGTCATTCTTGATAATGTTTCATGATTTATACAGATTAAAGAAATGAGTGCTTTCTCTCTTCCTGAATCTTGTTCACTCAATGTTCACTTTCCCCCAAATACATTCAATGTTTTACCATTAGGTTTTAAATTGTGCCAAAACCAACATGAACATTTATTTACTCCACTTGAAAATATTAGTCATACAGGTTCTATAAAAAGTTCCCAGCAAAACTTTATTCCTTGGTATTTCATAAACGTTAGAGATACACACTTTTGGCTTCCATTTCAAAATACTGAGCTACTGCATTAAGATATCTGCAAGTAGGGCTTCCCTGGTGGCGCAGTGGTTGCGCGTCCGCCTGCCGATGCAGGGGAACCGGGTTCGCGCCCCGGTCTGGGAGGATCCCACGTGCCGCGGAGCGGCTGGACCCGTGAGCCGTGGCCGCTGAACCTGCGCGTCCGGAGCCTGTGCCCCGCAACGGGAGAGGCCGCAGCAGAGGGAGGCCCGCATACCACAAAAAAAAAAAAAAAAAAAAGATATCTGCAAGTAAGTTATCAACTGATACTGACAAAACAAACCCCCGAACAAATGTGCTGATGAGTTCTGGGAAGATGACAACTGACCAGAGGCTGAAACTTCACTGCATTGATTTTTTTTCAGACCAAACAAGATACTGTAGATTGTGAAAATCCATTCAAAATATGTCTTATCAGACCTCCTTCAAACCTTTCGATACCTTCATGTTACTCTCAAGATAAAATCCAAAGCCCTTAAATATGACCTGAACAGTCTTGTAGGGTGGTTCTCTGTTCACATCCGCATCCTCCTCCCTCCACGATTCTCCAACAAAACCCCTTCCACCTTTGGAGTCCTCCAACTCTTTCTCCCTCTCCTCTAATAGAATTGCAAATCAGGGCTTCCCTGGTGGCGCAGTGGTTAAGAATCCGCCCGCCAATGCAGGGGACACGGGTTTGAGCCCTGGTCTGGGAAGATTCCCACCTGCCGCAGAGCAACTAAGCCCCTGTGCCGCAACTACTGAGCCTGTGCTCTAGAGCCCGCGAGCCACAACTACTGAAGCCCACGTGCCTAGAGCCCGTGCTCCGCAACAAGAGAAGCCACTGCAATGGAGAAGCCCGGGCACTGCAGCGAAGAGTAGCCCCTGCTCGCCGCAACTAGAGAAAGCCCGCGTGCAGCAACGAAGACCCAGTGCAGCCAAAGAAAATAAATAAATAGCAAATTCATCCTTCAGGCCTGAGCTTAAACACCAACCTTCCTTTTTAGCACCTTTTTAAATGATTTTTTTCTAGTTTTACCGAGATATAATTGACATACAGCACTATACAAGTTCAGGGTATACAGCATAAAGATTTGACTTACATATATTGTGAAATGGTTACCAGAGTAAGTTTAGTTTATATCCATCATCTGATATAGATACAAATTTTAAAAAAGAAAAAAAAGAAAAAAAATTTTTCCTTGTGATGAGGACTCTTACGGTCTACTCTCTTAACAGCTGGTGTATCACATACCAGGGTTAACTATAGTCATCATGTTTTACGTTACTTTCCTAGTATTAATTATCTGATAATTGGGAATGTGTGCCTTTTAACCACCTTCATCCAAATTCCCCCTCCCATCACCCCACCCCCGACCTCTACTAACCACAAATCTGGTCTCCTTTTCAGTTATTATTATTTTTTGATTCAACATTAAAAAAAAGTGAGATCTTACAGCATTTGTCTCTCTCTGACGTAGCAAAATGCCCTCAAAGTCCATCCATGTTGTCACAGGTGGCAGGATTTCCCCTTCTTTAAAATAACTGAATAATATTCCGTTGTATATCTGTACCACAACTTCTTTATTTGTTCATCAGTGGACACCTAGGTTGCTTCCATGTCTTGACTATCGTAAATAATGCTGCAGGAGAACATTGGGGTGCAGATATCTCTTTGACAGAGTGTTTTCATTTCCTTCAGATATATTCCCAGGAGTGCAATTGCTGGATCCTATGTTAATAGTATTTTTATTTTTTTAAGGAACTCCATACTGTTTTCCACAGTGACTGTACCAATTTAGACTCCTACCAACAGTGCACTAGGATACCCTTTTCTCCACATCCTTGCCAGCATTTGTTAGCTCTTGGCCTTTTTTTTTTTCGGTCGCACCACGCGGCATGCGGGATCTTAGTTCCCTGGCCAGGGATCGAACCCGTGCCCCTGCAGTGGAAGCATGGAGTCTTAATCACTGGACCACCAGGGAAGTTCCAAAGCTCTTGTCTTTTTGATGATGGCCATTCTAACAGGTGTGAAGTGGTTTTGATTTGCATTTCCCTAATGATTCCAGAAGTTGAACATCTTTTCATGTACCTGTTGGCTATTCCCATATCTCTTTTGGAAAAGTGTCTATTCAGGTCCTTTGCCCATTTTTAAATTGGATTATTTTTTTCTTTTACTGTTGTTGCTATTGAATTGAATGAGTTCCTTACTTATTTTGATGTATTAATTTCTTATCAGATTGTTGGCAAATTTTTTCCCCATTCTATAGGATGGCTTTTCATTTTATTCATTGTTTCTTTTGTTGTGCAGAAGTTTTTAGCTCGATGTAGTCTCACTTGCTTAGTTTTGTTTTTGTTGCTTGTGTTTGGAGATGTCATATCTAAAACATCACTGCCAACACCAATGTCAAGTAGCTATTTTTCCTTTGTTTTTGTCTAGGAGTTTCATGGTTTCAGGTCTTACATTTAAGTCTTTGATCCAATTTATGTTAATCTTTGTGAATGGTATAAGATAGGGGTCTAAGTTTCATTCTTTCACATGTGAAAATTCAATCTTCCCAGCACCATTTACTGAAGACTGTCTTTTCTCCTTTTAGCATTCTTGGCTCCATGGTCAAATGTTATTTGACATATGTTTGGGTGTATTTCTGGGCTCTTGATTCTATTCCATTGATCTATTTGTCTTTTTTCATATAGTACCATACTGTTTTAAGTACTATACCTTGAAATCATGAAGTGTGATACCTACCACTTTGTTCTTTCTCAGTATTCTTTGGCTATTTAGGGCCTTTTATGGTTTCATGTGAATTTTAGGATTTTTTTTTCAACTTGTATAAAAAATTGCCACTGGAATCTTGATAGGGATTGCGTTAAATCTACAGATGGTTTTGGGTAGTATGGACATTTTAACAATATTAATTCTTCCAATCCATGAACGCAGTACATCTTTCAATTTATTTGTGTCTTCTTCGATTTCTTTCATCAGTGTCTTGCAGTTTTCAGAGTAGAGGTATTTCACCTCCTTGGTGAAATTTATTCCTAAGAATTTTATTGTTTTTGATGCTATTGTAAATGAGATTGTTTTATTTCTTTTTCAAATAATACATTGTGAGTGTATAGAAACACTACTGATTTCTGTATTCTTCAATTTTCCTGAATTAGCTGATTAGATCTAACAACTTTTTGGCAGCATCTTTAGTATTTTCTATACATAAAATCATATAATCTTCCAATAGAGACCCTTTTACATCCTCCTTTCCAATTCTGATGCTTTTTACATCTTTTGCTCGCCTTATTGTTCTGTCCAGGACTTCCAGTACCATGTTGAATACAAGTGGTGAGAGTGGGCAAGCTTGTCTTGTTCCTGACCTTTAAGAAAAAGCTTTCAACCTTAACCCTTTGTAAACTGATTTAGGATGAGGAGATTGAGTGAAAGTGGTCAACAGGTACAAACTTCAAGTTATGTGATAAATACTGAGGATTCAACGTACAGCACGATGACTACAGTTACCACAGGTGCACGGTATTTGAAAGCTGCTAAGAGAGTAGATCCTACAAGTTCTCATCACAAGGAAAAAACTGATATAACTGATTTAAAGAATTATGGTCAAATGACTTAATTTTTTTTTGTCCCCTTTAGACAGTAAATTCAATTACAACTGAATTCATGTCTGATGCTTCTTAGCAAATGCTAAACATATAGAAGATACTCGGTAAATTTGAGTAAAATAATTTGTAAACCCAAAATGATGACTCTGGGAAAAAACTGAGCTGTGTGCTTTGCTAGACCCCATTTCAGCCACCAACTTCCTATGTGATAATCTATGTCACCGAAGATAACATATGGGGGAGGAGGAGGAAAAGCCAATAATAAAGGGATTAGTAAATATAGCATAAATGTTTATTATCCCTTGCAACAGAAAAGTAGCCAAACAAGCAGAGGATAATTGGTTTAAACTGAATTAGAAGTACTGCAATTTGGGGCAAAACCCTCCATATAAGAAAAACTCTAAAAACTTTCTTTTAATATTTCTTCTAATTATTTCTTATTATAACAGCAACACATATAAGGATATAAACACACCTATAAATCCCCAAAATCCAAAAACCACCACAATGACATATATTTTACTAGCTCTTTGTCTATGCATTTATATGTGATTATTATCTTGCAAAAAGGTGATAATATACGTAGCTCTGCAACTCACCATACTTTAGCAAAGCTATCAATTAAACACCTATTTTGGATTTTTACATTGTTTCTGCTTTTCCTATTACAGTCAATGCAGAACATGAATAAGTAGCTAAAATAAAATTGAGAGTAGAAAGACAAAAATTTTAACAGCAACTTCCCCCATTCTTAAAATAAGAAAAAATATTTTCAAGATGTAAAATCTATACCAAATGACTCCACAGCATATCAAAACTGCCAGCACTACAAAAGCAAACAAACAAAACAAAATCCAGAAACTTTTTTAAAAAGAAAAGAAGAGTGACTGAACATATTCTCTTTAACCAAACTTCTATTTGAGCTCTTTTAGCCAACTTGCTTTCGACCACCCTACTGCTTTCTATCAACTTGCTTCTACCCAGAATTTTGTGACAAATCCTCCCTATTCAGCCTCTCCCAGAAGGAAATCACAGCAAGTCCTGCAGCCCTGCCTTTTCTCCTGTTGCTCCCTGCAGCCAACAGCAGCACCACACTTACTCCTCCACAGGCCCCCACCCCAGTGCCCAAGGCTGTGGTTCTCAAGTGTTAGCTTGCATCAGAATTACCGGGGGGCCGGGGGCCAGGGCCGGGGCGGGGGCCGGGGACCGCGGTGGGCGCTTGTTACAACACAGATTGCCGGTGCAACCACAGGAGTTTCTGATTCAGGCGGTCTGGGCTGAGACCCAACCTATGGCCTTCCTAACTAGTTCCCAAGTGATGTTGGCGGTGATCTGGGGTACCAGTTGCCTAAATCAAAAACAAATTCCTACAAAAAGCCTTCTCAATTTTCATACCTCTTAAGGACCCCAATTCTCACAAGTGTTGTCTTGATCAACTATACCACACAATTTAACACTTGATTATACACCCTCAGTTGCTGTACTCTCAGAGTTTCATATCTTCTTTCCACACCACAAGATTATGAGTCCTTTAAGGGCAGTAAACACGAGAAATAGTGCTCCTGTGACTTACAAAGAGCCCAGGACAGGGCAGATGAACAGGCACACATGCTTGATATAAAACACAGGCTCTGTCTGACTATCCGAAAGCAAACAATGTGGATTTTAAAATCTCAAGCAAATCTAATTCTCCTAAAAATTTCTAATTGCTAGACCTTATGCTAGATGTTTTCAAACATACACAGTCAACAAATACTGAAATAAATCTTATTCTTAGCTTATGTGTTTATTATCTGTCTTCCTCTATCAGAAAGTGACCTTGAGGGAATCAAATTTATATTCCTTGTTTTCCAACTATACTCCCATAGTAGGTACTACACAGATCTTTGTCAACTGGCATGCTGAGTAAGTAGCTAGAGAAATGAGTAGTACCTGGTCACATTCCAGCTACAATTCACCACTCAAATGAATGTTTCTAGAAATGATTATTCAACCTTTGGTCACATAATCCAGATCAATGTTAAATCTTCAGGAAGCTTTTAAGGGGTAGCTTAAATCACACACACACACACACACACACACACACACACAGAGAAATGGTTATATCACTTACCTTTCACAGGCTTTTTATTTTTAAAAATCTGCATTACATGAAACAAAATTTTAAATGCCGAGAAAATTATTTTAAATAGATGCAATTATTTCTATTATACATCTTTGTCTATAATATGTGCAATTAACAAATACAATTTTTATAAAAAGAAACACCAACAAAAACAAAGTATTTTCAAAATTGCATTAGCTCATAACATTTTCATTAGTTAGAATCCCTCGCAAACAAAATTTTTATTTAGGAAATAACAACGTTGAATGAAAAAATAATAGCTACCACCGATAGGAACTTTACAGATAATATAAAAATCGCTTCAGAAATCAATCTAGTCTATAACAAAGCTATTAAATTTATTTGAATTAGTTTCATAATCACTAACAATATTTGTGATGATCTGACGTAATCTTTTGAAGTTATAAAAATCCCAATCAACTTGACTGGATTGCTAAGGAGCCCAAACACTCTCAAAAAGAATATATTAAAGGTGTACCTTTAACAGTAATATGCACAATTAACAGAATTAACGAAATACATCAAGTAACTCTTTACAAATGAATTAGTATCAACTTTATCCCCCTTCTAGTTACCAGATGGTGAACTCACGTTTATTTATAATTTAGATTAAGGCATGCAACACTCAACACATTTTCTGTTTTCCATTATGAAAAGGAATATGAAAGTTCTATGTGAAAATGTAATTTCAACATTTGAGACAACGTAATTTTAAGGAAAAGAGAGAAAGTGCCCGAAATGAAGTTCCAAGTAAACTATTTCAATTATGTGTTTTTTTCTTATTCATGGTATGTCCTAATAGTTAACACATCACTGATTAGTGTCTTACTAACTGAAGTCTTCTAACATTGTGTGCTTTGGCAAATTCATGCTTTGTTAACTTAATATCCTGCTACATTACATACACTAGCATAGACACTGTATGTTATATACCAAGTAGGGCAAATGCTACTTAATTCACAATTTAGGTTGTATATAATAGGTTTGGGGGGCATACATTAAATCCCACTAATTCTAAGTATGAAATATCTAACAGTTTTATTTGAATGAAAATTAAATGCCATCTCTAGAATCATGGAGAGGTGAAAAAATGTAACTATATTCTTTGGGTAAAGAAAGAAACCATTCTTGTAAACATTGAAGGCAGCTGACAGCACTAACATTTTCATTGTTAATTACTTGACATTTACAGGTACATATGATAGACTGGGCAACGCTTTTTCCACGCCACTCACACAAGTTTAGTGCTAACCCTTGCCTTTAAACAGCCTGCAGGGGCCATGCTACAGAATCTCACTGAATATAAAGCAGATGTAATGAGACACATTCTTGTGATAAACGCTGGACCGTTAGTGACCCTTTAGCTTCCCTTGCACAGTTCCAACATCTGCCAAATGAACATGAGCTTACTTAACCTTCATTAATTCAACCAGATGTAAAGGGTCAATATATGTGAGCTGTCTTGAAAATTACAACTGCTCTATGGTCACACAACATTAGTCCATTATGAATATTACCATAGTTTAAATAAAATGTCATGCGTTCTCTACTTTTTAAGCATTTTGCCATCTGAGCACCAAGCAAACAGCAGGTGCTGAATAAAATGCTAAATGATCGAAGAAAAACTGGCTTTTTGGATAGCACAGTCATCATTAAGAAACACGTGCGGGCTTCCCTGGTGGCGCGGTGGTTGCGCGTCCGCCTGCCGATGCAGGGGAACCGGGTTCGCGCCCCGGTCCGGGGGGATCCCGTGGGCCGTGGCCGCTGAGCCTGCGCGTCCGGAGCCTGTGCTCCGCGGGGCGGGAGAGGCCACAGCAGAGGGAGGCCCGCATACCACAAAAAAAAAAAAAAAAAAAAAAAAAAATAGTATATTAAGAAGGTCTTTATCACAAACCCGTCCGGAGCCTGTGCTCCGCGGGGCGGGAGAGGCCACAGCAGAGGGAGGCCCGCATACCACAAAAAAAAAAAAAAAAAAAAAAAGAAACACGTGCAAGCAGTATGAAAGCTGACCATTTTAAAGGCAAATATAATTCTGTAATTTAAATAATCACCCGTTTATTCATTTGTTTAAAAATTTGAATTTTCATATAGGATCTTTCTCTAAGCAGAATATGCCTTTACACGATTTTCTGTCCCCATAATACAGATCATTTCCATACGAGGCTGGTTTATCTGTGTTTAAAAAAATAAATAAAATAAATATTTATTGAGTACTTATAATGTACAAAGCGTTGTGCAAATTACTTATTCCAGCACAGTTTTCCTTACTTCATTTTCTTTTACTAAACTGACACAAAATGAAATAATTTGGATAGGTTTTTCTCATTTTCAACAAAATATTCTCCAAGACCTTCTAGCTATCACACTTTCTGTTCCTGGGTCCACACATGGAAATAGAAACACTCCCTAAAAATCCTCCTGACAAGAATTTTCTTCCTCAAGACATTTTCAATGAAGGGATAGTAATGAGAAGGGCGGGGTGAGGGAAAAGAAAGGAGATGGTTCAGAGAACCACTACTTTAATCCATGACTATATAAATGAAATAAACATATTTAACTGGCTTTCTACATCTATCCCAAAGAAGACTGGGCAACGCTTTTTCCACGCCACTCACACAAGTTTAGTGCTAACCCTTGCCTTTAAACAGCCTGCAGGGGCCATGCTACAGAAGCTCACTGGATATAAAGCAGATGTAATGAGGTAACATTCTTGTGATAAACTCCTTGGAAGAGGAGGTAAAAAGGGTCTTACTGGACCGCAGCAGTAGAATTAAAGATTCCTTTTAATGCCCTTCCACTGCAAACTGCTTGCATCCTTGTCTACTCCTGATGCATTCTGTGCTGTGGTTACTTCTACGCCTGTCCCCACCACTAGACGGTGAGCCCCGAGAGGACGATTCATTCACATTCTCGGTGGCATCAAGAGTCTCTAGCCCGGCACAGGGTCACTGTCAAAATCATCTCCTTATAAGGACAAGTTTTTCTTCCAGCATAACTGAGTATCGTTTCAGTTACACATTGCTATTCTTAATAATCATTTAACTCTCGAGTATATGTATTAAGAGGTTTAAAGTATTATTTGGTTAACTAATACAGAAAACAGATTCGGGAGATGTGGAATGACATTCAAATATTTATAAAACTTTAAAAGTTAACTATCACTGTAACACTAAAACAGCATGCCATTCTTTTCATTTTCTAAGACCTATGCTCAATTTCATACCTCAGAGACATAGTATGTATTTTTAACTTTTCATTTTATATGGGAGTGTAGTTGATTAACAATGTTGGCAGCATATATGTTTGCATTATATTACTGTCCACCATTATACAGCAGGTTGCCTTAAGTACAACTCAGTCACACTTCTGAAAGTTTCAGACATTTGGAACTGTTTGGAAATGTGTAAGGTTTGTAATAGATGAAACATGCCATGTCAAGCTTTGTTCTTACTACTAATGCCATGATCCTTTTGAAAAGAATATGCCTGTCTCTGATTTAGGTATAGTTCTCTCTCTCTCTCTCTTCCCTCCCTCTCAATCCACACATACATGCATACACATTCACACCCACCCATGGACACTTTAAAAACAACTTTGTGTTTCAATACCAAAAACTCTTTTTAAAAAAATCCACCTCTTTTTTATTATAAAAATTATGTAAGAAAATTATAGAAACTTTCATATGTAGAGTGAGGAAAATCAGCTCCAGGCAGCACACTATTAGCATAGGTCTAACAGCATAATATTTTAATAATGGTCATTTTTGAACTTTAAATGTAGCATTTTTTTACGCAAAAAAAATTTCCAGAAAAATAGTAAATATTTTGGTTTTTTTAATATAAAACTTCTCTATATAGTTAGAATCATATATAAATTTTAATTTCCACTATAAAAGCAACATTCATAGAAATGAGAAGTCATAATTGGCCAAATATAAATTCATTTAAATCCAAAATTAAAATTATACGAGAATAACCAAATCCAATATATTAACAAAGACTCAATTTTGGGGGAAATTTATTTGACTTCACATTCCTTTTGAGTCCACCTTTCTTTTTTCCATAAATATAACCACATCTTAAGTTTAGGAGTGTAAATAAAATGTCTAATGCAAGTCAAGAGTTCTTTTCCTACTGTGCACATACAAAAATTGTTTGAATAATTCATTTTGCAAAATATAATAATATAAATCTATTTTTGAAATATATAAAGAATATTTTTATAATCAATAATAATCATTAAATAAAATCAAGTCTAATACTACTGACTTCTGCATTTTTCAATGTGGTCATATCTAAATAAATTTTCAGTTCTTTGCCAGGCATTTTTTTAGTTAAAGATCATCCTTTTGTATTTGTTTCCCCTCATTCTAACTTATTTTAAGTTATCTTTTTAAACAGAATAAAATTCTTACAGAATTAAACTACTAATATTTTACTTTCTAGCATGTATTAAATACCTTTTTTGTCACTATAAATAGAAAATAACCCACACTCAGTGTGAATGAGATCTTACCTTCTGGTTTGTTGTTTTTCCTCTTCAGCCATTTTTCTACAGTCTCTGCACTAACACTTTCAGATACAAATTCATCTAATACCTGGGGGTGAAGAGAAAGATATGCCTTCACTTTTTCATCTGTCAAACCTGTAAAAGAATTGAAAAGAATAAAATTAACCAATACGACATCTTCATTTACATCAAAGATGTAGAAAAATGACATTTATGCAGATTGATTTAACATAGAAATATTTTTAAAAGATGTATATACATACAATGGACTATTATTCATCCATAAGAAGGAATGAAGTCCTGTTACAACATGGAGGAACCTTAGTAATGATATAGTAAATAAAATAAGCTAGACACAAAGGGCAAACATTATATGATTCCACTTATACGAAATATCTAGAACAGGTAAATTCATAGAGACAAAGTAGACTAGGGGCATCCAGGGGCCGAGGGAGAGGAGAATGAGGAATTATTTGCTTAATGGGCACAGAACTTCTGTTTTGGATAAAGACAAAGTTTTAGAAGTAGACAGGGGTGATGGCTGCACACATAGTGAGTATAGTTAATGCCATTGGATTATATCCTTGATATGGTTAAAATGGCAAATTGTGTGTTATTTATATTTTACCCCTATGAAAAAGTAGGGGAAAAAAAGTAAAGTTAGAACTTTAGCAATTTTAAACTATAGATACTACATCATGTTATACAGCTGTTTTGCAACAGTAAATGTCAGTGTCATATTTGAACCGATGCTGTATTCCAGTGCTGTTCGGTTAAGCCTTGCAAAGTGCTTCCACTTTTTTGCAAGTAATTATCATAGATTTAAGACTTAAGGTTAAGTGAAACTCTAGCAACAGTATCAAATGGGAGAATAAAGCACTGGTACATTTTAGGTGCTAAAAAACATGCTCAATGAATAAGTTCTTATCTTTTACTGTTTACAGCACAAATTCTCCTTTTTCTCAGGGTCACTAAATCCAGTGATAAAACTAATGTTCAGTTCAAAATACTCGACATTTTTTCATTGATATTCAATATATGTAGTCAGTTTCACTGAAATAATTTTCATAGTCTAATAATAACTGCTGAATACACACAAAATTTTCAAGCAAAGAACTTTTACATATCTTCACTTAAAAAAATATAAAATTACATGTTTTCAAATTGATGCTTCATGCTGGTATGCCATTTCACTAAACAACTCAAAATCACAAAGAGGCTATCAATAATTATTACTCAGTGATTGTAACTATTTGTACTACTGTACACTCTCTGTGAATTATTCAATAAATTCCCATCCTTAGGGATGGTCAGGTGAAAAAGACAATGGAAAATTGTACTTTTAGATGCAGAAAAGAGAAAAAGCAAGTATATCTTCATGACTTCAGGGAATAGGCTGCATGTTTCTAGCACAGACAAGGCACAGAATTTATACATATTAATTAATTCTGCTGGGGACTGAAGTCACAACTGTATGATTCTACAACAGACTGGTATTACTGAGAAGGCAACTGATTTATTTCAATGAATTCAGTATTTTAAAAATCAATTTAAACTATATAGATATATAGATCTCTCATATATATATATATAATATATATAATTATGTAGTTGTATTAGATAAAAAAAAAAAAAAAAGATCCAGCCCATGTTCACCCTGCAAAAGAGCCTCGGTGATGTAAAATTCAATCTGAGAAATTCTACAAGGTGCTAAAGATAAGAGACTCATTAAAGTAAGAGAGAGAGCTCTCTTGACAAAGCAACTTCGGGTCCCCAGATACAAAAGGCACAGAATATAGAAGTAAGCTGACAGCTGATTTGACCTCAAGAAGACAAAGTAGTTTTCATACTTTCATTATGTCCGTCATAGTGGTACATATTCAACGTTCGATTCCTTCTTAAAACTTCCTTCTATCACTTTTGTGACACAATATGGTTCTTATCCTAACTTCTATTTGCTCTCTATTTCTGCTTTCTCTACAATAATCTATGATGATGACAGCAAAATCTTATTTTATATATATATATATATATATATATATATATATATATATATATATATATATATATTCCTCCCGGACCGGGTCACGAACCCGCGTCCCCCGCATCGGCAGGCGGACTCTCAACCACTGCGCCACCGGGGAAGCCCTATATTTTAATCTTTAGTTTGGAAATTCTTCCATCACCTCAAGCTCCATCTTGACTCAAAACCACATGAGTCATCTCCTTCCCACTTATTCCCAAAGTGATTTTAACTCTCAACTTTCTTTTTTCTCTTACTATTACTCTCCGTTTTTTCCAGAAACCCAGGCTGAAAATATAAAGTCATAATTGACTCACTGTCAACTCATTTCATCTTAGTGCGTATTATACAAGTCCTATCTGCCAAATTACATATCGGATAAAGGAACTGTATCTAAAATATACAAAGAATGCTTAAAACTCAAAAAGAAAAAAACCCCAATTAAAAATGAGTCAAAGCGCTGAAGAGCCACTTCGCAAAAGAAGATATAGACGTGGCAAATAAGAATATGCAAAGATGATCATTTGCGAGTTGACGCTAAACAAAAATGAGATTCCACTACACACCTATTAGAATGGTTAAAATCCAAAAAACCGACTATCAATTTTAGCAAGGATAAGGAGTAACAAAAATTCTCATTCAGTGCTGGTAAGAATGCAAAATGACAGTCACTTGGCAAGACTGGCAGTCTCTTATAAAGCTAAATATAATCTTACCATATGATCCAGCAGTCACACTACCAAGTATTTACCCAACTGATTTACCCACACAAAACCTGCATGTGAATGTGTAGAGCAGCTTTACTCATAATCATCCAAAATTGGAAATACCTAAGATGTCCTGCAAAAGTGGTTACCAGGGGGGAAAGCGGGGGGAGGGATAAATTGAGAGATTGGGATTGACATATACACACTACACTACTATATATAAAATAGATAACTAATGAGAACCTGCTGTATAGCACAGGGAACTCTACTCAATACTCTGTAATGACCTATACGGGAAAAGAATCTAAAAAAGAGTGGATATATGTATATGTATAACTGATTCACTTTGCTGTACAACAGAAACGAACACAACATTGTAAATCAACTATACCGCAATAAAATTTTTTAAATAAATAAAATTTTAAAAAATAAAAAAGGTTTAAAAAAGGCAAGTTGGATACATCAGTTGTACCATGACCATATAATTAAATATTATTTAGCAACGAGGAGAAATGAGCTAGCAAGCCATGAAAAGACATGGATTACTCTTAAATGCATGTTACCAAGTACAAAAAGCTAGTCTGAAAAGGCTGCATGTTGTATAATTCTAATTATGCAACATTCTGGAAAAGGCAAAATTATAGAAAAAGATAGTAAAAGGATCACTGGTTGCCAGGTGTGAGAGGCAAAGGGTGGAACCCTCATGAATGGCATTAGTGGGTTAGAAAAGTGGATCCGAAGAGATCCCAAGCCCCTTTCCCCCATGTGGGAACACAGAAACTCTGTGATTCAGAAGAGGGTCCTCACTCAACCAAGCTGCACCATGGCCTTGGACTTCCCAGCCTCCTGAACTGTGAAAAATCTATTTCTGTTGTTTAGAAGCCACCCAGTCCGTGGTATTTTGTTATAGCAGCCTGAATGGACTGAGACAGTGCATGAGTTCATACAGATATAAATCAATGACTGAATAAATAAATGAACACACAGAGAAGAGGAGACAAATCTTCCATACAGAAGAATTCCAAATAATTTATGCAGATACTCTGCCCTCAAGAAGGTGGAGCATACCTCCCTACTCCTTGACACTTATTTTGTATAAATTACTCAAAATATTTTTTAAACATCACTTGAGTCACAAATGAGCTGTGATGTCTAAGTAAACTTCTAAAGAAATTAATCAAATCCTGGACTTAAGTATGTAGAAGAGAATGGGATGGAAAATAGACCATTTTGATTGTAAACTCCTTTTAGAGTTCCAAATGTTATTACCTAGCTTGATATCTCAAATGTCTCAAAATACCTAATTATATTTTTTTTCCCCAAGTTACCATTCACATTTCATGAAAATAACTACCACCTTCAACATGAGAATGCTAGGGGGAGTCATTATGTCTTGGTGATTAAAAGTGATAAAAAGCAAAAGTTAGTTGCCTCATTTCACCTATTCACCTGGGCCTGAGCCTGGACAAAGCACCTAAACTCTCTCAGCCTGGCTTCTTATTTGTATGGGAATGGGATTTGAACAGGAATGAGAACAATATTATCTATCACACAGTGTCATAATAATTCAATGAGCTAATCCATACACAGCATTTTTGCTGAGTACATTTACTAGTATCGATGGTACCAAAAAGTCAGTTTTCACCTGTATGAAAGGCAACTCTTGGACTGTCCTCAGAATCAAATCACAGGTTTGTAACTTTTCGTTTCTTTAGCATCAAAACTCCAAACTTTCTAAAATGTCCATTTTTGTTTTATCGTTTAAAGTATGCTCAACTTTCTTAGCCAACAAAAGCACTTTTTTCTAATATTTTATCCATTTTTACTTCCTATTAACATGCAATTTTGCAGAAGGACCTTTGGGCCAACACAGGACCAACCCAGAATATAAGACACTGAAATAATTATCCACACTCCTGGAAAATGGCAGATGTATGGATGATGAAATCATTCTTCTTTTGTTTTTGTCTGACTTTGGTTTAATGCTTCCATAGCTTCCCATGGCCTGTACGGTTTAGGTCAACAAAAGACTTGGTTAGTGTTTCTTTGAAACAAACCCAACGAGAGCAATAGGGTCAGACCCCAGTTGTCATTAGCACACACTAGCATCCAGTGATTAAAAATTTGCCACCAATAATCCACACAGTGAACCACACAGATAGATACTAATGTCTATTCCAAGGTACCACGAACATTTGAATCAATATATTTAAAAATACTTCACTTCCACTAATGAACGACATTCTCTCATCTATGCAATATTTTGTCTGCATACAGATTATAAGATGCTATTATCACATATAAAGAGAAATTAATAATCATTTTTAAAACCATCAAATATGCCAGTGTTTGAGTTTCTAATTCGCAATATATTTTTTTAATTGGGGTATAGCTGCTTTACAATGTTCTGTTAGTTTCTGCTGCATAACGAAGTGAATCAGCTGTATGTATACATACATCCCCTCCCTCTTGTAGGTCCCTCTCACCCCTCGCCCCCATCCCCCCCAGCTAGGTCACCACAGAGCACCGAGCTGAGCTCCCCGCGCTATACAGCAGGTTCCCGCTAGCTCTCTGTTTTATACTTGGCAGTGCACGTATGTCAATCCCAATCTCCCAGTTCATCACACCCTCTCTCGCCCGCCCCATATCCACACATCCATTCTCTATGCCTGCCTCTCTATTCCTGCCCCGCAAACAGGTTCACCTGTACCATTTTTCTAGATATTTTTTGACCAGGTTGTTTGCATAAACCTCGACCCAGATAGGTCTACATGCTGCAGTTATAGTTGTTCAGTATTTTCATAGGTTTCTTTATCCTATAGGTTCCCCCTCCATCTTTTTTGTTTTCCCCATATATTTATTACTGAAGGAAACAGAACTTTTGTTCTATGCTTTTCTAGAGTTTGGATTTTTCTGACTGTTTCCCTGTTGTGTTGTTTAGCATGTTCATCTTCCCTCTGCATTTCCTGAAAACTGAAATTAGATCTAGAGACCTCAGCAGATTGAGGTTCAACATGGAGGTGAGTGGTCAACTTTTACCAGCGGCATCGTATTCTTCAGTCAAAAGGTTAACAGCATCTGGCTGTCTCTCTTTGTGACATTAGCAGCACTGATGATCGACGAGCTAGAGATTCATTATGCCTTGAAAATGGTGGTTTCCTGATTCTATAATGCCTTTTGCATGTACTAGCTGAAATAATGCAAAGAGAAACTTCACCTCATCTAGTATTTGGTTAGTTCATTGAGATAAGACAGGATAAATGCTTAATTTGTTCCCCTTTATTTATCAGTTTTCACAATGAGTTGGTTCAGTAGCATTCTCCTGTAGGTGAGGAACTAAAAATATTACTACTATGAACCCATAGATTTGAACAAATTTGATGTGTTTCTTCCATTGTAATTATTTTCCTTGCTGGTACTCAAACTGTCCCATCTTTTGGCCAGTGGAAGGAGCCTCTTCAAGCTGGTTCCCAAGTCACTGTGACAAGAATCTAGTAGTTCTTGACGGCTTCCTTACAGTCTGCGAGGATAGGGTGTTTCAGGTTCAGCTTGTACATTTTCTGCCCCAGATCTGGATGCAGACAATTTTCCTTAGGATCTCTGGTTCCTTTTGATGGGCAGCGGTATTTCAGTTCCAGGAATGATGGACTAGATTACATAACTACTCATTTGTTTTATCATACAATACACATGTAACAGTATGAGTGCTGCAAACAGATAAGGTGGGGTTTTTTTTCTCCTATAGTATATATCTCACTAGAAATGTACAAATTACTATATATTTTAAAGTCACTTGGAATATTCTTCTCTCTGATTTTGTCACCAACTGGATACACATTTAGGTTCACTTCAGATATACCTGTAAATGTGTCTTTCTAACAAATTATTATTCTAAAAGTGGGTATCTACATGCTGAAGAACTTTTTATTTCTGAAATCTTACCATCTTAATATTCATAAAAAATTAGAAAACCACTTTCACATCAGAGGCTAAAGAACTATTGTTTTTCTCACTCAGAGGGAGACTTTTAAATTAATTATAAGTACTAAAGGATCTGTTGTTAGAAATAAGAAAAAAGCACAATTTTTCAAGTATTAATTCTGCTATCTTAATTTGTGGAGAAAAATCCCAATACATGTCTGTATTCTTTTTCTTAAAAGCAGTCAAAAACATACGGCAGGAGCCCAGCACCACCCCCCACCCGCCCACCCCTGTTCCTGAGCTGTGGTTCCTGAGCCCCATATTCCACAGTGACCTTATGTTACCCTAACTCAGGTCTTCTCAATCTTAAAAGAATTCTTTCCTCTCAAATTAGGGGTCTTATCATCAAGTCTTCTCCTGCCCCATTATCTCACTGTAGCTAATCTCAGCTAGATTAGAAGAAACCGTATACTTTAAAATTCTAAGGTATACATTCCTAATAGTGCTTTCTCTGATTCATCACAATAATTGTCTCAATTTCATAATTTCCCTAAGTTTACTCCAGGTGTGAAGAATAAGTAAATAATTTTCAGATTCTTAAAGTCGTAATTCAACCGTAAGATAGCATTTGATTAAAAATAAACAACCAAACCAAACCAAACCCAAACAAAACCTCTCATGCTATTAAATATTGGACTAGATTAGCTCAGTTGTCAAAGAATAACCTGAACTGTGAGGGGGTTGAAATGCATGTCACGTGAGGAGTCAGGGAATGACTACAAATGTTCAGCTGGGAGAACACAAGGTTCCTGGTGGACACTTACTGCTTAATCTGAATGCTGTTAAGTTAAAAAGGTTAAGAAATTTGGATTGGTTTTTCTTTTCTGTTTTTTTTTTTTCCATGTGTGAACCCAGGGGACAAAACTAGAATTAACATTTTAGGAAACTAAAGTGTACTTCAATACCAGGCAGAAATTTTTAGGAAATAAAAGCTTCTGTAACTGGATCTGGAGGCTCAGGAGAGGGGAATCCACCTTACAGTCTGAGGTGTCATCACATTCTCAAACTATCCAGGAGAGAGGCATATATAACAATTTACTGCAAAACTAATACTCATTAGCTTCAAAAGACAATTCCAAAATACATGTCTTAAAGAGTAAATATTCTAAGTGTACAGTAATCATTTTAGTGCCATAATAACAAAAGCTGTCAAGTTAAAGCAAGATAGCTCATGTCATGCTAAGCAGTGGCGGACAGTCATGGAGTTCAATGGAAATGCTTTGCGAAGCTGTCTGTGCGTGTGTGCGTGTGTGTGCGCGCGCGTGTGTGTGTGTGTGCGTGTGTGTGTGCGTGTGTGTCTGTGCGTGTGTGTCTGTGCGTGTGTGTGTGCGTGTGTGCGTGTGTGTGTGTGCGTGTGTGTCTGTGCGTGTGTGCGTGTGTGCGTGTGTGTGTGCGTGTGTGTCTGTGCGTGTGTGCGTGTGTGTGTGCGTGCGTGCGTGTGTGTGTGCGTGCGCGTGTCTGCGTGTGTGTGTGTGCGCGTGTCTGTGCGTGTGTGCGTGTGTGTCTGTGTGTGCGTGTGCGTGTCTGTGCGTGTGTGTGTGCGTGTCTGTGCGTGTCTGTGCGTGTGTGTGTGTGCGTGTGTGTGCGTGTCTGTGCGTGTGCGTGTGTGCGTTGGGAAGCAGTGGGGATTTGATCCCAGAACCGTTGCCAGGGTGTCCTGGCCCTGGCCTGAGTAGAGAATGAGAGAGGCTTTTGGGGACAGCGTGCATGTGCGTGTCTGTGCGTGTGTGTGTGTGCGCGTGTGTCTGTGCGTGTGTGTGTGCGTGTGTGTGTGTCTGTGCGTGTGTGTGTGCGTGTGTGTCTGTGCGTGTGCGTGTGTGTGTGTGCGTGTGTGTCTGTGCGTGTGCGTGTGTCTGTGCGTGTGTGCGTGTGCGCGTGTGTGTGTTCACACAAGTTGCAGGTAATCGTTCTCCTGGGTTGCATGTGTATGCCTCTAAGCATGACCTTCTGTATTTATCCAAAATCAAGTACAGGTTAGCAGTGGAATAAGCTTAAAATCAGTTAAGTTTGCCTTTAGAATCCCCAATACAAACTTTGTACGTACACCTTCTCCCTACTGGGTATTGATCTCGTTTCACCTCTGCTCCAATCACTTAATCTCCTTCCCTCACAAAAGGATAAACCAGCTAAGAGCCTTCGTTAATCACTGCTGGCCTCACTTCAACGCTCTCTCTGCATATGATTCTATGCCACAACGGTGGCATGTATTAGTTCACTGAAGCCCCAGAGCATCATGTATCTGGCACATAGTAAATGATCAATAAATATTGGTTGAAAAATAAATCCTTATCCTCAAAGTATAAAAAAGGAAAATGAGCACAGAGAAGTCATTGAATTAGTTTTCTCTTCACCACAAAAGCAATAATTAAGGTTGCAACAAAGCTACAAGCCCAAGAGCTTACCTCTTAAAGGCAAATTGCCTCTTGTTTTTGACACTTTCCCCACTGAGCTTATCATACTTTAATGGGATTGCTACTGAGCAGTGCTACCTCCCAATCTGGAGTTACATTACACATTTTACTTCAAGTTATAAACTGAGACCTCTGATTGCTAAACCTCAGACTTTGATAAGAAGGCAGGAAGAAATCTTTGGAGCAGAAACCACCTGGAACCACAGGCTAGCCCTGAAAATAAGTCTAATTGGAGATCCCACTTTCCCCCATGCCTCCTCTGTTTCCTCAAATGCACCAAGCCCTTCCCCATCTGTGGTCTCTGCTGATGTCTGCCCCCTCGTCACCTGGCTAAGCGAGACATCTCACCGATTTCAAAACAACTTCCTCAGAGGCAACTTCCCTGACCACACACTCTACATTCACTGCCCTTTCCGTGATTCTCTCATACTCCAAATCACTCACCCCTAGCTGAAGTCCCTATTTATTTATTGTTCTCTTATTAAACGTCAGCCTCTCCTGGTAGACTGTGAGCTCCATGAGGACAGCTGATCTGTCTCATTCTCCACTGTCCACGGAGCACAGTCCCTGGCTCCGTGCAGAAGAGACTTGACAGCGGGCCTGAGACTGTTCTGAGAGGCTGCTTGCAAGGCTGGCACCTGGGAACTTGGTCCTGAGAGTGTTTCCAGCGGCCGCTGGGCCTAGCCTGCTTGTGCAGACGGTATGATTTATGCCAAACACCTGCTCTCCTTCTGGGAGTCTGCAATTCTGGACAGTTACAGGCAGAGGGTGCCTATGCGACGAGCCCCCAGCAGGAACTCTGGGTACTGAGTCCCTAATGAGTTTCCCTAGTAGACAGCACGTCTTACGTGTTGTCACAGTCGTTGCTGGAAGAATTCTCCGGGTCCTGCGTGGCTCCCCTGGGAGAGGATTCTTGAAAGCTCGTGCCCGACCCCCACCGGTCTTCACCCTGTGCACCGTTCCCCTTTGCTGATTTGGCACTTTTGCTATTCTCTTCTGCTATAGGAAATCTTAACCATAAGAATGACTGGGTGTTCTGGAGTCCTCCTAGCAAATCACCAAACTCAGAAGTAGTCTTGGGAATCCCCAACACAGGGACCATCATCAATTAGTGAACTAATCCATGAATCATCATTTTTCTCACGTGATTTCACAGATGTGCAGACGTGATGCTGCAAAGTGTGCCCAGCCCTGCAAGACCATGGATGCAGCCAGGTCGGAAAGCAAGCGTCCAAGCAATGGACCCCACCTCTCAGTAGCCCACAGCTCCCACTCAAGTTCCCAATCCTCCCTGAGACCAGATGAGATTCGTTTCTTTCTTTTACACTACTTTCACATTTCTTTTTCCATCCAAACGGTTTGAATGTCTATATTAAGTTTTCTGAAAATCAAGAATTTCTTTACTTCTTGAATATGCTTTTCTAATTCTGACACCCTTCAATCCACCTATAATGTAGCTCCAATTCTGGAAACAGACCCCTGTGTATACTATAATATGAAATCTTTACGTCAAAGTTCTACCCCACAATGCGCTGGTGTACATGAGTCTATAAACGTAAGGATTTATATAGCAGTTCCTTCTTGCCATTTATCAAATAAAGGAAGGGATTAATGGGCTCTAAAGTTAACTTCCATTTTGGCTTCTTTATTTAGAAAGGCAAAGTCCTTTATATGCAATGAATAGAGGTTAAAATGTGAGCGATGTAAATGGTTTTCAATACCATTAAAATAGCTCCAAAGTTATAATAAAAACAAACAGATGAGATGCTTTTTTGGAGTTCTGTCAAACCCCATAGCCAGTGATATCATTCTTCTTTAACCAAGGAGGAAAAACAAGGAGCAAAGTAAAAGCAAATGCCATGTCATTTTTCACAGAAATAAAAGAAAACTCTAAAATTCATGGGACCCACTCCCAATGAGCCAAAGCAATCCTGAGAAAGAACAGCAAAGCTGGAGACACCACTATCCCTGATTTCAAACTTTATTACAAAGTTATACTAATCAAAACAGTATGGTAGGGCTTCCCTGGTGGCGCAGTGGTTGGGAGTCCGCCTGCCGTTGCAGGGGACACGGGTTCGTGCCCTGGTCTGGGAAGATCCCACATGCCGCGGAGCGGCTGGGCCCGTGAGCCGTGGCCGCTGAGCCTGCGCGTCCGGAGGCTGTGCTCCACAACGGGAGAGGCCACAACAGTGAGAGGCCCGCGTACCACACACACACACAAAAAAAAACAGTATGGTACTGACATAAAAACAGATACACGGACCAATGGAACAGAGTTGACAGCCCAGATATAAACCTTCAAATATACAGTCAACTAATATTTGACAAGGGAGTCTAGAAGGCTCAATGGGGAAACGACAGTCTCTTCAATAAACAGGGTTGGGAAAACTGGATGACCACACACAGAAGAAGGAAAGTGGACCCCTAACTTACACCACCCACAAAAATTAACTCAAAATGCATTAAAGACTTAAATGTAAGACCTGAAACCATAAAACATCTAGAAGAACACATAGGGAAAAGCTTCTTGAAATTGATGTTGGCAGAGTTTTTCTGGATATGACACCAAAAGCACAAGCAATAAAGGCAAAAATAAAATAGTGGGACTACATCCAACTGGAAAGCTTCTGCACAGCAGAAACAATCAACAAAACAAAAAGGCAACCCACAGAATTAGAGAAAATATTTGCAAACTCTCTGATAAATGGTTAATATCCAAAATATATAAGAAATTCATACAACTCAATAGCAAAAACAAATCCAATTAAAACATGAGCAAAGGACTTGAATAGTCATTTTTCCAAGGGAAACATACAAATGGTCAGTAGATGAGTACATAAAAAGGCACTAAGCATCACTAATCATCAGGGAAATGAAAATGAAAACTACAGTGAAGTATCACCTCACACCTGTTAGTATAGCTATCATCAAAACGACAAGAGATGAAAAGTGTTGGCGAAAAGGGAACACTTGTGCACTGTTGGTGGGAATGTAAATTGGTGCAGCCATTATGGAAAAGAGTGTGAAGTTTCCTCAAAAAATTAAAAATAGAACTAACATATGATCCAGAAGTCCTACTTCTGGGTATATATCTGAAGGAAATAAATGCTATCTTGAAGAGATCTATCTGTACCACCATCTTCTTTGCAGCACTATTCATTCATAATAGCCAAGTCATGGAAACGACCTTAAGTGTCCATCAACAGATGAATGGATAAAGAAGATGTGATACACACACACACACACACACACACACACACACACACACACACACAGAGGAATATTATTCAGCCATAAAAAGGAAAGAAATCCTGCCTTTTGTGACAACATGGATGGACCTTGAAGGCATTATGCTAAGTTAAATAAGACAGAGAAAGACAAATACCGTATGATTTCATTTGTATGTGGAATCTAAAAAAGCCAAACTCAAAGAGAGAGTATTGGTGGTTGCTAAGAGCTCGTGGGTCGGGGATATGGGAGATATTGGTCAAAGGGGTCCAACTATAAGATGAGTTAGTGAATAAATTCTGGGGATCTAACATACAGTGTTGTGACTGTAATTAACAACACTGTATTATATACTTAAAAGTTGTTGAGAGTAGATCTTAAAAGTTATCACCCCCCCACACACACACAAAAAGGTAATTATGTGAGGGGATGGAGGTGTTAACTAACCTTATCATGGTAATCATTTCTCAATAAATACGTATCTGAAGTCATCACGTTGTATACCTTACAGATACATGTAAGTCAATAATACCTCACTCAATAAAGCTAAAAAAATATTTAAATGCCTTGCAATAATTATTCTTGCCTTCTATCTATCTATCTATATAACCTAAATAATTCCTTCCTACCCAAGTACCTTCTTCCTGAAGGAAGATTTGCCTATACCCTAAAAAGGAGTCGGTTAGTGAACCTTAACTGAACATATGCTGCTGGGATTCTGACCTACCTAACTGACGGCTCATTCCAAGTGAGGTAACAGCCTGAAGGGTGCCTGGGCTGCAAAGAAGACATCGTTTTCGTTGTCTGCAATTTGCATTTATCAGAAGGCAAATCTCACACTGCTGTATTTCTAAACCAAAATGAAATTATGTGTTTTCCCTTGGCTGAGGATATCGATGAAAGTTTCTTTAACTGAGAAAGCCAAATAAAAACTTCAGCTGCTCAAAGTGATAAGACAAAGAGGAAAACAATGATTTTGGAGTAGAACCACAAGGAAAGCTTAAGCCGCCAACCTTTACCCTTCTTCTGACTCAGAAAACAACACCAGCAAAGAGAAGCCTACAACACAGGCAGCCGTTCAGGCACACGCCTTGCAGCACAAAGGGTTTAAGACTCTCACCCGTTTAACTCAAGTTCACCTGTAAATGTACAGTAACCTGTGGGAGACAGCGCATCTTGGTCCTCCAGGTTCTGAGTCACCAGATGTACGCTCAAGCACAGGCTTATGTTCCTTAAGCAAGCCACTTAAACTGCTAGGCCTTGTTGGCCTCACAAAAGATGAGGCCAATAATAGTACCTACTCCACAAGGACACAATACATGCAAAGATCTGAACACATAAGAAGTGATTAATGAATAATTATCCACCTTCATCAAAACAGTGGGCACCTTTATACAAGAAATATGATGAGATTTAAGATTTTTACAGATATCTAATCATGCTACTGCTTAAATGTAATTTGACTTCACAAAACCTTTATTTACCTATATTTAAAGACTATTTCATCTAGGTGTGTTTCAGAATAGTAACACATTTCATACATACCCATGAGTGCTTAAATTGAGAACTATCAAATCCATAAAATGTCTAGCTAACCACCGTATTAACCAGAATGTGTATTTGAACACTAAAACTCAAAGGGACCAAGGCAGGTCTAATTCGAGAGCTTCCAGGAAGGCAGGACCACACAGGGATGGATGCCAAAGCCCGCGTTAAGCCAATTAGATACTGGAGAGAGCCAGAGGGGTATGGAGGCCATGGGCAAGTCTATAAGCACAGCTCACCGCGTGCAGAGGGGGTAAAGTCAGCTGAAGACAAATCTGTAAGTGAACTCTGGGGGACCTCAAAAAGGAGTAGAAAGAGGAGTCGTCAGACAGATAACTACGCTGCAAGGCGGGTGAGGTACATTGACTGAACACAGAGTTTGGCTGACATGATTAGTTCTAAACACTGAGATTCATTTATTCACTCAGTAAGTGTTCACTGAGAGCCTATTATGAGCCAGCATATCTATGTGGTGGATATACAATAAACAAACAATATCCTTACCCTAATGAAGTTTTAAAATTCTCTTTAATCCTGCGTAAGGCCAGCCAACATGAACCAGTGACGAATTAAAAAGACAATGAAGCAGTAGGATACATCAAAGGTGACTCCATCATTTCTAGCTTAGGAATGGACAGTCAAAGGAAACACAGGAGTTAGTGAAAGATGCATGGAAAAGAAAATGGTTTTGGTTTGAGATCTGCTGAAATGCAGTTGCCTATCAGATTACCTGTATGGTGATTTCCAGTAAGCAGTAGGAAATATAAATCTGCAGCTCAGAAGAAGGAAGTAGAAGCTAAGAGGTGTACACTTTGGAAGTCACTCATATTGACGACAGATTTACAAATGGACTAGATTTCTCAGGAATACTGCACTGCATCATACAGAGCAAAAGAAAATGCTCAGTCCCATCCCTATATTATTTTTTAAATCATGGAGGGAAATTGTATTATACACTGTCTCATTAGAAAGATTAAGTCATTCTAGAAAAACATAAAACACGTATGTATAGGTTTTTGTCAGTTGGATTGCATAGTAAATACTTTGATCAGTCCCTCTTTATTCAAATCATCAAGATTCAAAATCACAGACATATTCACCTACAGAAAACCCTTTTGTGACAGGCATAATTCTAAGATGCCCGTAAGATTTTCCTCTGGTGTACGCACCCTGCATAATTTGCAGGACTGAAAATGACGGATTTTACTCTCATGATGAGGTTACGTTACACTGTAGATTGGTCTTAAAACAGGAAGATTATCCAGTTGGGTCTGACCTAATCCCACGAACCCTTGAAGAACAAATAATTTTCTCTGCTGGAGGCAGAAAAGGAAGTTCAAGATTCAAGCACAAGAAAGACTCAGAGCTCCACCGCCGCCTTGAAGACGGAGGGCCACGCATCAAGGAACGCAGTCAAACTCTGGGGGCCCGGCAAGGAAAGGGGGGGCCTTGGTCCTACTGCCACAAGGAACTGCCCTCTGCCAATGACGAGATCGAGTTTAGGAAGCTGAACTTTCCCCCAGAGCCTCCAGATGAGAACTCAGTAAGGTGAACACCTAATTTTAGCCTTGTGATACCCTAAGCAAAACAAAAAAGTCACACAACACCAGACTGTTGGTCCACAGAGCTGTGAGCTGATAAATGGGCATTGTTTTAAATCACTAAATTTGTGGCATTTGTTATGCAAAAACAGTAAATACCTCTTTGAAAGTTGGATTATTTTTAACATTAATCCACTTAAAAGTAAAAAGGAATGTAATGCAGTTCCCAAGCTATGTGACCCGTATACAGTTTAACAAAAAGTATAACTGCCAACTGTTGTTAAAGTTGTAAAAATTTTTTGTTTAGCGGAAGTTCAAACTCGGAAAAGTAAATCTCTACTTTCCCAATCTCACGTTAGCACTGAAAGACACTAAGAGTTCTGAGGAATATGTACATGATTCTGAGGGAACACACCAACAGGTGGCGGAACGTCCCTGACAGGTTATAGTTTGTGAAAACCAGCATTCATTTAACTAGCTACTGTAACTCTCCCAGCAGACCTAACAAGCATCCAATCCAGGATTCCCTGAAAAGCCCATGCAGAAGACCCTATCAGGTATTCAGTTACATGACAGCACAATTAGGAAAACACATTCCAAAACCAACAGCATAAAGGAGAAGTATTAGTCATCTTGGGCTGTCATAACAAAATATCACAGACTGGGCAGCTTAAATACAGAAGTTTATTTTCTCACAGTTCTAGAGACTGGGGAGCCCAAGGTCAAGGTTCCATCAGGGTTTGGTTTCTGGAGAGGCCTCCCTTTTGGCCGCCCTCACATGGTGGAGAGAGAACACTAGTTCTCTGGTATCTCCTCTTATAGGGACACTAATCCCATGGGATTAGGGGCCCCACTCTTATAACCTCATTTAACCTGAATTATGTCCTCACTGTAAATACAGTCCCAGTAAAGATTAGGCTTCAACATACGAATTTTGGGGAAACGTAATTCAGTCCACAGCAGCAGAGATTCCCAATCCAAGAATCTTAAATTAGTTCAATTTGTGGTATAATATTATTCAAAGAGGTTTCTTAAATTTTCTTGAATTTTAAAATAACAATGAATGCAAAAAGTGGGCAAATATCATAAATTTAAGTTTGAAAGGGGGTTAAATACCTAACTGAGTGAGGTAAGTGGTTAAAAGGTGTTAATATCAAAGGCTCAATTAGCAGACACAGCAGGTACATAAGGAATAGCCCACAGGAGGATAACCCTGTGAAAGGTTAAACAGTCAGCAATATTACTGAGAATAAATTTTTTAAAAAAGCATACGGTTCCACTGGTGAATTATCTAAAATATTTACGAAGAAAATCATACCAATCCCACACAAAGCCAAGAGGGACGATTTCCCAACTCCTGTTATGAGGCATTTTACCCTGATACCAAACATAAATATGCCTCATGAATGCAGAGAAAAAATCCTTAATAAAATATTAGCAAATTAGCGCTTCCCTGATGGTGCAGTGGTTAAGAATCCGCCTGCCAATTCCGGGGACACGGGTTCGGGCCCTGGTCCGGGAAGATCCCACATGTCACGGAGCAACTAAGCCCGTGTGCCACAACTACTGATCCTGCGCTGTAGAGCCCGCGAGCCACAACTACTGAGCCCGCATGCCACAACAACTGAAGCCCGCATGCCTAGAGCCCATGCTCCGCTACAAGGGAAGCCACAGCAATGAGAAGCCCACGCACCGCAATGAAGAGTAGCCCCCACTCGCCGCAACTAGAGAAAGCCTGCGTGCAGCAATGAAGACCCAATGCAGCCAAAATAAATAATAAATTAAATAAATAAATTTAAAAATACATATATTAGCAAATTAAACCCAACAATATATATAAAGGAATATACAATCAAGAGGGTCTTATCCCAGGAATGTAAGGTTTGTATAACATCCAAAAATAAATTAACATAACATAGCAAGTTAATAATCATAATAAAGTTATGATACAAAAATCATACAATCACCTAAATTTATACAGGTAAAGTTACACGACAAAATCCAACATCCACTCATGATATGGAAACAGAAGATTTCCTCAACCAGATAAACGGCATCTATAAAAAACCTATAGCAAAAACCACAGTTCATGGTAAAAAACTGAATGCTTTCCTAAGACAAGGAACAAGGCAAAGATGTCTGCTCTCACCACTTCTATTCAACATTGTACTGAAGGTTCTAGTCAGTATACTAATGCAAGAAAAAAAAGTAATAACTCAAGAAAAAAAGTAAAAGCATACAGACTAGAAAGGAAGAGGGAAAGCTGTCTTTATTCACAAACAACACACATAACCTTGTAGGTAGAAAATCCTAAAGTATCTACAAGAAACTACTAGAACAAATAAGCATATTTAGCAGGGTCATAGGATACAAATAAATATGTAAAAATCAATTATTTTTCTAAACACTAGTAGGAAGTAATTGAAAAATGAACTAAAACAATAGCATCATAAAGAATAAAACATGTAGAAACAACTTTAACAAAATAAATTTAAGATCCATACATTGAAAACTAGGAACACAGCAAATACAAATTAAAGAACACTTAAATAGAGAGATATACTATGTACACTGATTACAAGACTCGGTATCATTAAGGTATTTATTCTCTCCAAACTGATCTACAGCTTTTTATAAGAAATTGCTATGGATTCAAAAGACCTAGAATAACCAGAACAATCTTGAAAATGGAAAAAAGACAAGACTTATATACCTGAATTTGACACTGACTATAAAGTTGCAGTAGTATGTCTTAAAAACAAATTAATAATACACTCATGTTACAACATTCTACCTAAAATTGTTTAATCCATATATTTCCAAAATAAGACTTTTCCAAAACCTTCTCCTTGACGGTTTCCATCACCTCTGTAAATGAAAACTCCATTCTCTCACTTGCTCAGGCCAAAATCTCTCTAGTCAGCCTTAACTCCCCTCTCTGTCACTAAGTCCAGTGAGCTCTAAATCTAGAATCCAACCACTCAGTACCTCTACTCTTGCTGTCCAGGTTCTAGCCACAACCTCACTTACCTACACATTTCAGTAGTTTCCTAAATCCTAAATGGTTTCCCTGCTACTACCCTTGCCTTCCTTCTTCCTATTCTGTACACAGCAACAAAGAAATGCTGTGAAAATACTGAGATAAGTCAGATCACATCACTTGGCTCAAATGGCTTCCCGTATCTTCAAAATAATAGTCCCTCCCCCAAATGACCCCCTTGACCCCTCACTTTTCTATTTTCCCTCTTGTTCACTTCACTCCAGGCACTTGGTCAGAGGTACCAAGAACGCTGCCTCAGGGCATTTGCATGTTGGTGTCCTTGACTGGGAAGCTCTTTTTTTTTTTTTTTAAACATCTTTATTGGAGCATAATGGCTTTAAAATAGTGTGTTAGTTTCTGCTGTATAACAAAGTGAATCAGCTATACATATACATATACATATACATATACATATACATATACATATATGCCCACATCTCCTCCTCCTTGCGTCTCCCTCCCACCCTCCCTATCCGACCCCTCTAGGTGGTCACAGAGCACCGAGCTGATCTCCCTGTGCTATGCGGCTGCTTCCCACTAGCTATCTATTTTACATTTGGTAGTGTATGTAAGTCCATGCCACTCTCTCACTTCGTCCCAGCTTACCCTTCCCCCTCCCTGTGTCCTCAAGTCCATTCTCTACATCTGCGTCTTTATTCCTGTCCTGCCCCTAGGTTCTTCAGAACCATTTTTTTCTTTCTTTAGATTCTACATATATGTGTTAGCATAAGGTATTTTTCTCTTTCTGACTTACTTCACTCTGTGTGACAGACTCTAGGTCCATCCACCTGACTACAGATAACTCAATTTCACTTATTTTCATGGCTGAGTAATATTCTATTGTATATATGTGCCACATCTTCTTTATCCATTCATCTGTCGATGGACACTTAGGTTACTTCCATGTCCTGGCTATTGTAAATAGTGCTGCAGTGAACATTGTGGTACATGATTCTTTTTGAATTATGGTTTTCTCAGGGTATATGCCCAGGAGTGGGATTGCTGGCTCATATGGTAGTTCTATTTGTAGTTTTTTAAGGAAGCTCCATCCTGTTCTCCACAGTGGCTGTATCAATGCACATTCCCACCAACAGTGCAAGAGGGTTCCCTTTTCTCCACACCCTCTCCAGCATTTATTGTTTGTAGATTTTTTGATGATGGCCATTCTGACCGGTGTGAGGTGATATCTCACTGTAGTTTTGATTTGCATTTCCCTAATGATTAGTGATGTTGAGCATCCTTTCCTGTGTTTGTTGGCAATATGTGTATCTTCTTTGGAGAAATGTCTATTCAGGTCCTCTGCCCATTTTTGGATTGGGCTGTTTGTTTTTTTGACATTGAGCTGCATGAACTGCTTGTAAATTTTGGAGATTAATCCTCCGTCAGTTGCTTCGTTTGTAACTATTTTCTCCCATTCTGAGGGTTGTCTTTTCGTCTCGTTTATGGTTTCTTTTGCTGTACAAAAGCTTTGAAGTTTCATTAGGTCCCATTTGTTTATTTTTGTTTTTATTTTCATTTCTCTAGGAGATGGGTCAAAAAGGATCTTGCTGTGATGGATGCCACAGAGTGCTCTTCCTATGTTTTCCTCTAAGAGTTTTATAGTGTCTGGCCTTACATTTAGGTCTTTAATCCATTTTGAGTTTATTTTTGTGTATGGTGTTAGGGAGTGCCCTAATTTCATTCTTTTACATGTAGCTGACCAGTTTTCCCAGCACCACATATTGAAGATGCTGTCTTTTCTCCATTGTATATTCTTGCCTCCTTTATCAAAGATAAGGTGACCATATGTGTGTGGGTTTATCTCTGGTATTTCTATCCGGTTCCATTGATCTATATATCTGATTTTGTGCCAGTACCATACTGTCTTGATTACTGTAGCTTTCTAGTATAGTCTGAAGTCTGGGAGCCTGATTCCTCCAGCTCCATTTTGCTTTCTCAGGATTGCTTTGGCTATTCAGGGACTTTTGTGTTTCCATACAGATTGTGAAATTTTTTGTTCTAATTCTGTGAAAAATGCCATTGGTAGTTTGATAAGGATTGCATTGAATCTGTAGATTGCTTTGGGTAGTAGCGTCATTTTCACAATGTTGATTCTTCCAATCCAAGAACATGGTATATCTCTCCATCTGTTTGTATCATCCTTAATTTCTTTCATCAGTGTCTTATAGTTTTCTGCATACAGGTCTGTTGTCTCCTTAGGTAGGTTAATTCCTAGTTATTTTACTCTTCTTGTTACACTGGTAAATGGGAGTGTTTCCTTAATTTCTCTTTCGGATTTTTCATCCTTAGTGTATAGGAATGCAAGAGATTTCTGTGCATTAACTTTGTATCCTGCTACTTTACCGAATTCATTGATTAGCTCTAGTAGTTTTCTGGTAGCATCTTTAGGATTCTCTAGGTACAGTATCATGTCATCTGCAAACAGTGACAGCTTTACTTCTTTCCTGATTTGGATTCCTTTTATTTCCTTTCTTCTCTGATTGCTGTGGCTAAAACTTCCAAAACTATGTTGAATAATAGTGGTGAGAGTGGACAACCTTGTCTTGTTCCTGATCTTAGAGCAAATGGTTTCAGTTTTTCACCATTGAGAATGATGTTGGATGTGGGTCTGTCATATATGGCCTTTATTATGTTGAGGTAAGTTCCCTCTATGCCTACTTTCTGGAGGGTTTTTATCATACATGGTGTTGAATTTTGTCAAAAGCTTTTTCTGCATCTATTGAGATGATCATATGGTTTTTCTCCTTCAGTTTGTTAATATGGTTTATCACATTGATTGATTTGTGTGTATTGAAGAATCCTTGCATCCCTGGGATAAACCCCACTCGATCATGGTGTATGATCCTTTTAATGTGCTGCTGGATTCTGTTTGCTACTATTTTGTTGAGGATTTTTGCATCTATGTTCATCCGTGATGAATCCTCGACAAAATACTACATCAGTGTTATATATTTTAAAGTCTCTATTACAAAGCATCCTTCTTCTGCTACCCATATCCTTTCATTTGTCCATTTCTTCCAGGTTGTCCATTTTATTGGCATATAGTTGCTTGTAGTCATCTCTCGTGATCCTTTGTATTTCTGCAGGGTCAGTTATTACTTCTCCTTTTACATTTCCAATTCTTTCGATTTGAGTCTTCTTTTTCTTCTCGATGAGTCTGGCTAATGGTTTACCAATTTTGTTTATCTTCTCAATGAAGCACCTTTTAGTCTGATGTGAGAATTGCTACTCCAGCTTTCTTTTGATTTCCATTTGCATGGAATATCTTTTTTCATCCCCTCACTTTCAGTCTGTATGTGTCCCTAGGTCTGAAGCGGGTCTCTTGCAGACAGCATATATAGGGGTCTGGTTTTCGTATCCATTCAGCCAGTCTATGTCTTTTGGTTGGAGCATTTAATCCACTTACATTTAAGGTAGCTATCGATATGTGTGTTCCTATTACCATTTTCTTAATTGTTTTGGGTTTGTTATTGTAGGTCTTTTGCTTCTCTTGTGTTTCCTGCCTAGAGAAGTTCCTTTAGCATTTGTTGTAGAGCTGGTCTGATGGTGCTGAATTCTCTTAGCTTTTGCTGGTCTGTAAAGGTTTTAATTTCTCCACTGAATCTGAATGGGATTCTTTGCTGGGTAGAGTTATCTTGGTTGTAGGTTTTTCCCTTTCATCACTTTAAATATGTCCTGCCATTCCCTTCTGGCTTGCAGAGTTTCTCCTGAAAGATCAGCTGTTAACCTTACGGGGATTCCCTTGTATGTTATTTGTTGTTTTTCCCTTGCTTCTTTTAATATTTTTTTCTTTGTATTTAATTTTTGATAGTTTGATTAATATGTGTCTTGGTGTGTTTCTCTTTGGATTTATCCTGTATGGGATTCTCTGCTCTTCCTGGACTTGATTGACTATTTCCTTTCGCATATTAGGGAAGTTTTCAAGTATAATCTCTTCAAATATTTTCTCAGTCCCTTTCTTTTTCTCTTCTTCTTCTGGGACCCCTGTAACTTGAATGTTGATGCCTTTAGTGCTGTCCCAGAGGTCTCTGAGACTGTCCTCAATTCTTTTCATTCTTTTTTCTTTATTCTGCTCTGCGGTACCTATTTCCACTATTTTATCTTCCAGTTCACTTATCCGTTCTTCTGCCTCAGTTATTCTATTGATTCCTTCCAGAGGATTTTTAATTTCATTTATTGTGTTGTTCATCACTGTTTGTTTGTTCTTTAGTTCTTCTAGGTCCTTGTTAAACGTTTCTTGTATTTTCTCCTTTCTATTTCCAAGATTTTGGTTCATCTTTACTATCATTACTCTGAATTCTTTTTCAGGTAGACTGCCTATTTCCTCTTCATTTGTTTGGTCTGGTGGGTTTTTACCTTTCTCCTTCATCTGCAGTGTGTTTCTCTGTCTTCTCATTTTGCTTAACTTACTGTGTTTGGGGGTCTCCTTTTCACAGTCTGCAGGTTCATAGTTCCCATTGTTTTTGGTGTCTGCCCCCAGCGGCTAAGGTTGGTTCATCGCATTGTGTAGGCTTCCTGGTGGAGGGGACTGGTGCCTGTGTTCTGGTGGATGAGGCTGGATCTTGTCTTTCTGGTGGGCAGGACCATGTCCAGGGATGTGTTCTGGGGTGTCTGTGAGCTTATTATGGTTTTAGGCAGCCTCTCTGCTAGAGGCTAACAGGTGGGGTTGTGTTCCTGTCTTGCTAGTTGTTTGGCATGGGGTGTCCAGCACTGTAGCTTGCTGGTCGTTCGTTGGAGCTGGGTCTTAGCGTTTACACGGAGATTTCTGGGACAGCTTTCACCATTTGATATTATGTGGGGCCGGGAGGTCTCTGGTGGACCAATGTCCTAACTCGGCTCTCCCACCTGAGAGGCACAGGCCTGACACCTGGCCGGAGCAGCAAGACCTTGTCAGCCACATGCTCAGGTACGTGGGGAGTTTCTTGCCTTTTGGGAAGTCTGAGTCTTCTGCCAGCGTTCAGTAGGTGTTCTGTAGGCGTTTTTCCACATGTAGATGTACTTCTGATGTATCTGTAGGGAGACAGGTGACCTCCATGTCTTACTCCTCCACCGTCTTGAAGGTCTCTGACCCCTGGGAAGCTGTTAACGCAGTTTTCCCAGGGACCGCTCCCTCACCTCCTCCAGGCTTTCACCCACTCAGGTTGTCATGTTCTCGGTGGGGCTCCCTGGTCTCTTTTCTGAAACTGCCAATTCTGCCATTCAAACCACACACATAAAGAGTCTCTTCTTACTTTATTTTTCCCTTTGGTATATATAGTTTAGAGACCAGTTTACTTTTCTTCACTCCTTTATTCCTAGCCTAGAATAGTGCCAGGCATATAATAAATACCCAACAAATTATCTGTTGAAAGAATGAATGTGTATGTCTTTTGACAACTCCTCATTAAAAAAAAACCCAGTAAGCTGATTTTTATATCAATAAGTATACAGTTCAAAATAAGACTTGTTTAAAATCCCATAAGACTCTGGAATTTGGGCAGAAGAGTCTGAAAGAAACCATCTGAAAAAGAAAATGATGACAAAAGCATACCATTTATTGCTGTAAAAGAGTGGCACTGTGCTTTTTTCAGGCACACTAAATTAATGTGTTTCAGGTGTTTTAGAAGTAAATCTCTGAGAAGAAGAATTACAACACATACCTTTAACTATAAATTGAAATAACTGCAATGGCTGCAGATCATCAAATTTCATTTAACTTATGTATTTCATTCATAAGAAAACTACATTTTTTTGCATAATCTAAAGAACTATGGAGTCATAGAATTTTAGCATTATTTTTTAATAGTGACCAAATTATAACCATTATTTACCAAATTCTGTCAGAGAGATAAACGAAACATTTTTTTTAAGTCAGTGTATTTTTATTTGAGAAATAAATTTGACCTCCTAACAATGAATATTTCTGGGGATAAAAATGAAATCTAAAAACGTTGACAAGTTGCTCTTTGACAAGTTAGGGAAATGCATTTGGAGGAAAGAAATACTAAAAATACACCTTACACTACTGCACGATATGGTCTTTATGATATCTCTTAAAATAGAAAAAAGATTCATATCCTTCATGGAGGGAGAAACCATGAGCAATTTTTCTTCCAGGAAGTTAAAAGAAAAACAAAAACAAAAACTCTGTAAGAAATAAAAGCTCTCAGTTTTTGTTTTCCAGAAGGACCATTTTTTAAAAATCTAAGAGGCATCATACAACAAAGGAGTTCACCCAAGACTACAGTTTTGAAAAGATTATTTCTTTATCCTCTGTCTCCAAATCCTGGCTTCGTTGCTCAACCAGACTTTATCCAAATAACAAAATTTTGAGCCCATCTACAAACACATATGACACCATTCCCCTCTATTCTGTAGGATGCTTATATAAATATTTTGATACCTTCCCTGTTTTCAAGAACAGAGCAAGCAAAAATCGGTAGGTCCATTTAGGGCAATTAAGGTCAAAATGCCTCTGACTTGCCATGCTGAAAGAGCTTTTAATACCTTCAAATAGCAAGGTCTTGATTCCCCTAAAACATTATGTTGACCACTGATAAATGAAATTAGGCCAATAATCACCAACATGAACTCGTAAAAGATTAATCATATTAACTTCAATTCTATATTTAAACCCAGAAAATCCCTCCCTCAACAAACGAAATTTTATGAAGTATTAAAATTAGTTTTCATGAATCATGTATGAGGTCATTTTTGTTACTTTTTAGTGCCACTGTGTATTGGTTCAAAATTCCCTTGGAAATTTAAATGATTTAAATATTATAATGCAATTTAATAATATCAGATAAAACAATTTCCAAAATTAAAATTGATTTCCTAATGTAATTGCACTAAAAAATACAACAAAACAACGGTGACATGACCTCCCTCTTTGGACTGTCAGGAAAAGCAACTGTACTCTCTCAAAGCTGTTCCTTGGCAGTAGAAATGACTAAGTCAGCATGGTCATCATTATTTCACTAAACTCACTATAGCTGTTTATGATTTTAATAATCAAAACAATTATAATGTTTAAAATATTTCAAAAGCTAGAAACAAATGTACATTTACATTCAAATGTAGGGTGTACTATCACCAAGAAACAGAATATAGTCCGTTATGAAATTTATATCCATGAAGAAAAGGAATGAATTTGATCTTCTTAAATCAATGAAAAGTCTCAATTCTCCAACTATTTTACATGAAAGCACAGGCACTGGTATTAGCTCTTCTTCAACTTAGCTTTCAGATAAATATTTTTTTAAGTGCTATTTAAGACAAAAGATGAAAAAAGTCTAGAGAATATCAAAGATAATTCCTAACGAACGATTCGAAACAACAGCTAAGATTTCTTCAAGATAAGTGTGAAAAAGCTGCCGATTTTTTAATTTAGCTTCTAGATTCCCAGCTTGTTCTACTCCCTTCTCACCCCTGGCACAATCTGACTACGAGTTTCCTTGGTGCACTGTTCTCTGCTGCCCTGCACGGCCTACGTGTGTAACCAGTGTCAGTGACCTGAGTCACGTGAGGACGGGAGGTGTCAGAGTCAAATCTTCGGATTCCCCAGTGCCTGGCCTGGCACATAGTAAAGTGTAAATCAGTGGTTCTCAGCAGGAGGCAACCCTGTCCCCAGGAGGACATTTAGCAATGTGTCTGGAGACGTTTTGTCACAGTGGGGGGGCCGGGGGGAGAAAGAGGAGTTGTACTGGCATCTAGTGGGTAGAGGCCAGGGATGCTGTTAAACAGCCTGCAGTGCCCAGGACAGCCCCATAACAAAGAACCACCCCCCCGCCCCCGGGCACAAGGTATCAATAGTGTTGAGGGTGAGAAATCCTGGTTTCAATAAGTGTCTCCTGAATTGATACTAGAAGCTTTCCCACATGTGGAAGTTTAAGAAGAATGTAAGCAAAAGAAAGAAAGGAAGGGAGGGGAAAAAATTAAGAAGATGGAGAACACTGAGAGTCTGTAAAGTACAACCTGGATACCTGACGGAGATGTGCCAAGTGTAGCTGAAGATGTTGATATAACACTGATTTAAATGTCTTGGCATCTGGACTTGAGGGCTTCTAGTAACCATCCGAAACAGAAGGCCTTTAACATTATGGCAATTAAAAATCACTTAGGGAGCGTTAGATGTTGAATTATAGTCCCCCAAATTCACATATTTATATATTCAGATCCTCCCTGAGGTGTCTGTTGGCATTTTGCGTTCCTGAACATACGTACATTTTCCTGGGGAAGGCTCAACGTGCTTTCATCCGATTCTCAAGGAGTTCTGTGGTCCCATCATCTAAACTAGAATCTAATCCTTTTGCTTCAACAATGTCCTCAAGTTCATACACCATATTTGGTTGCTCCAACTGAGCTGAGAGTTTTAGATTGATTTTTTTTTAACCAAGGAAACCATTTTCTGTGCAATGCAGTCGCCAAACCAGAAAAAGTAAATTAAAGCACATTCTCAAGGAAGACTGATTTGTCTTTTTAATTTTTTTTAACATTTGAACATTGTATTAGCTGAAAGTTCTTTGAAAGACGTCTATTCTCTTTCATTGTATGATAATGGTATGATGTTATCTCCATCTCTCTGCATCTGTAAACCACGCACTGGGGAAAAAAGTAAATTTGAAATGCATGTTAAGGTACATTTCAGAAATCCAGGACTTTACTTTTAATTCATCAAAATACGGTGTCTCTCCTCATATAATTTGGACTTTACAAAGACAAGTGTATAAAATACTCCAATCAGGATCATTTCAGTACTTAAAAGCATGATGTACGGAAATTAAATATCCCAAAACAAAATAAAAGGGAAGTCTACTAATAAGATATATGTGTATTTAGTCATGAGATCTAGACACTAATTTCCTGTGGCACTGGAGATAAACAAACATAAGCAATGTGCTTTTATTTCCCAAGTATGTTAGGGAACAAGGGGCACCAAAAAGTATCCATGTCAGCATGAACAAGCAGAAATGAGTACAGAGGTCCACTTTCATCTCCTGCGCGGTAAACAGCTGCTCTGACCCCTGCCAGGATTTGCTCCCCCCTCGGCAAAACCCTCACGTTCCCTGGAAGCATCAACTCACCCCCGGAGTGGGCGCCCACCTCCAGATGAGAGGGGACGCCCCAATAACCACAGCAAAGAGAAAATGAATGAGAGAAAACGTGCCCCTGCCACCCCAGCTCTAATTCAGAACGTACTGCTGACTAGAAAAAAGCGGCACCAAGTTGCAGTGTAAATGTAGATTATTAGGACCCCGAGCTGAACAACACTGAACCAAGTTTATTTAATCCCTAATGAAGTTTTAACAAATAGCAAAGAGGAGGGGCAGGGAAGAAACAAAATTAAAAGGGAGATAGATAAGGAGCAGGATAAAAATCTAAGAGTAGGGGACAGTAATAAGCAAGCCAACTTACAGCCTCTGTGTAAATTATTTTAGGGTCAACTATATCCCATCCTAAAATTACAATTAAAACTTTTGTTGACTGTTCCAACGTGACAGGCATGGTACTCTGCACTTTATGCAATCATTACAGGCATAACGACTCCTACTTATTCCCATTCTATAGATGGGAAAACTGAGGCCGAGAGAGGTTAAGTCACATAGCTACTAGGTGGTTTATCCTGATCTCAGTGTTCACTTCTCAATCACTATGCTCTAATACTGTACATCCTTGTGTGTTGCCTAGGAAACTAAAAAACTATACTTTCTATAGGAAAGGTTCGGTACTTAACTGCATGCAGAACTCTCTCGGGAGGAAATTAAATAGGATCTCTGTACCAAAGAACCAATAATATATTCATGTACGAATTCTTATCGTCCAGACGGTTTTGAAATTATAAAGTTTATTTATGATCACTACATTCACCAAACATTTCCTTTAAAATCTGAAGAGGCTAAAAGGTGCATAAGAACGTATATTCTTATCACTTATTTATTCATTCTGGTGTATTCACACGAGCTCTGTTGAACTGGTCAGCTTACCTACCCCTCCCCCTGCTCTTCAGGTACCCAAGCCCAGGCAGGCAGTTCCCACCTGTGGGCCTGTGAGCTTTCTGCTCTCTTTTCCTTCCACTCTCTTTCTCTAGATTTAACAACTTCCTCTCCAATTCTCAGGTCTCAGCTCAAGTGTGGTTCTCGCAGCAGTCTGGACTGCCTACCCACTGAGGCAGGACCCACCACGCTCCACAGTCATTCTCGATCCTCTCGCTGGTTTTACATCCTTTCTAGCCCTTGACGCTGCTGGAAACTGTCTGAATTATTTACATGATTATCTGTTCTCCGTCAACCCCAACTGTAACATCCGCTTCAGGAGAACAGCCATTTTGTGGGTTTGACTCACTTCTATATACAACACCTGGAACGGTATGTGGTGTGTAAAAAGAGAGGTGCTCAAATGTTTGCTGAATGAATGGATTTTCCCATGTTTCGGCTAAAATATCTTACAAACTGATTATATGTCATTTCTTTTAACTAATAATAAGGAGCAGCCCTAAGGCTAAAGAATCCAACCCAACCTTTAATAGGCAAATTGGTTTTGTTTCACATTTAGAAACTGGAGAAGTCTGTGATTCTCAAAATAGGATACAAGAATCTCCGGGGGGCAGAAGAAGGTGTTCTGGGTGGGGATACAAAAGGTAAAGATGAGGAATTCAGAGTTCCAACATCTATTTGGGGTTGGGAGTTGGGGAAGTAAGGAAGTAACCAAACTACAGACACAGAGCCCAAGCAGGTATGCTTTTACCTTTCCTCTGACATTAGGAGCACTTGGGTAGAAACCTTGTAAGAAACCGCAACAATTCAGACCACGTTAAAGATATAATAATAAAATAATGAAACTACTGTCCTCTATGTCTTGAGTAAATTATACCACTGTGATGTAGTTCTCATTTCTCAGCTGTACCACTGTACAATAGACCAAGGTCTCTTCCCCAGCTGGGCCAGTTTATCTTCACGCTAACCCAAGATCGAGGAGATACTCTACATTTGCAAACCACCATGCAAATGAATGCTATTATTTACAAATCAGTACAAGTCCATTATCACAGGAAATATAATACTAAAGATGCAGCTCATTGCCAGTAAGTCAAAACACATCAGTTAAAACGTGATACTGTTTTTTTACAAAAAGTAAGACGCCTTACTTTGGGGGATGGGGGAGAATAAAAGGGGGCTTGCCAGAAGGTGCTTTTCTTGTTCCAAAGAGTTCAAATGAGTATGCCAGTAGTGTATACTAATTTTATATCTAATATACTAATTTTATATCTGTATACATATAAATATACTCACAAATTCATAAATATCTTTAAAAGGTATATATGTGCATGTTTATCAGACAAAAATCATTTCAAACTCTTGGTTCTGCCACTAATAGGCAGGATGACTGAGCAAGTTAGGGAGGCTTTCTGACCTGTTTTCTGATCTATGAGTAATAATTATACATCCGTCTCATGGCTCTGATGAGAATTAAAATTAACGTATGGAAAAGACATAACACTTGGCTCAAAGAAACGGTAGTTATGATGATGACACAGATGAAGGCATATGCACATATATACCTTCCCATCCTCCTCCCCCCTCTCTTCTCCCTCCCCCCCAACCACATAGGCCAGCCTTCTCTCCAGAAACGCACAGCATTCAAAGGGAAGGGACTATTCTTTGTGATTCTGCAGAGGAAATTTTAAAATCTCTTAGCCACAAAACCCTCGGTCTGAAATTTTTCTCCCCCAAAACCCTGGAACAAAAAATCCTCAACTCAAACCCCTATACTTCGGAACAAGTATTTATTTATTTATTTTTAAAATTATTATTATTTTTTTTTGCGGTACGCGGGCCTCTCTCATTGTTGTGGCCTGACTCCAACCACTCTAAATAAATTCTATTTCCTCATGTGTGGTTCGGAAATATTCAATCAGCTGACAATATTTTTTTTTTTTTCCGGTACGCGGGCCTCTCACCGCTGGGGCCTCTCCCGCCGCGGAGCACAGGCTCCGGACGCGCAGGCTCAGCGGCCACGGCTCACGGGCCCAGCCGCTCCGCGGCACGTGGGATCTTCCCGGACCGGGGCACGAACCCGCGTCCCCTGCATCGGCAGGCGGACTCCCAACCACTGCGCCACCAGGGAAGCCCCGGGAAGCCCCAGAACGAGTATTTACAGTGAAGACTGTTAAATAGTGGATTTTCGAGCAAAGGTTTCCTGAGAAGTCCAACATTGTTCTCCAAAGCAGGGCTGTTGAGAGAAGCAAGAAACACAGGGCTGGTGTTTGTGCCTGACCCCACGAAGAGTCGGCAGCTGAGCGAAGCAAGGCAGCCCAGGCTCTCCAGCCCTGTTTCTTCATCCTTGAGCGCACATAAACGCAAGAGGGCGAACAAGGACGGACAAGACCCCTCGACACTCCTGACTACGCAGCGATAAAATGTTTTGACTAGGAACATCTTCCTGAAAAACAGAGATCACTCAAATATACGTATTTTTAAAATCTTTCCTCAAACTCATTCAGACTTAATCGTAGAAAACATCACCGGTGGCCACCTGGCCCTGGCATATTCCACACCCATGTGGGCTAGACAGACCTACTATAGACAGATTTTTCTCCTCGCCTAGTCCAAAAGATGAGTGAGTGTGATACTTCAATTTACAGAAAAAATATATACTTGGTCTTCATCCACAGTTCCTGGCGCATAGCTCCCAAAACCCTTGGAATTTCCTGAGTGATAAGAGCAATGGAATAATATTCAGTCTCCTGTCCTCTGTTCCTGAGAAGGCTTCAGGGAAGGTGGCCTTTGGGTCCCACCCAAGGGTGAGGGCTGGTTCCCAGGAGAACCAACCATGTGATAATAGGGCTGGAACTTTCAGTCCCACCGTCTGATTTCTGGGGAGGTTGAATCAACTGCCATTGGCCACCGATTCGGTCGTGTAATGAGGCCTCCAGAAACACCCAGAAGAGGTGGCTTTTGTGCCCTTTCTGAGAGCTTCATGACGGCGAACCATACCAGCCGCCGGGTCCCGTGCCCTACAAGGACATAAGCTCCTTTGTTCAGGGCCTTGCCCGATACATCTCTTCCTCTGGCCATTGATTTGCATCCTTTTATAATAAATCAGTCATCTAGTGAGAGTAAAATGGTCTTCCTGAGTTCGATGAGACCTTCTAGCAAATTAATCAAACCAGAGGAGGGGGTTCCGGGAACCTCTGACTTATAGCCAGTCGGTCAGAAGTACAGGTTAACAACCTGGACATGTGACTCTCGTTCTGAGTAGAAGGTCCTCGAAACCTCCAGTTTGTACCCGGTAGGTCAAAGCAGAGGTAACCACCCGGGCTTGGGACTGGTGTCTGAAGTGGAGGGGAGGTCTTGTGGCACTGAGCCCTTTACCTGTGGAATCTGATTCTATTTCTGGGTAGATAAGTGTCAAAATTGAGCTGAATTCTCAGACACACTGCTGGTGTTGGAGAATTGCTTGTTGGTGTTGGGAAGCCTACACACACACCAAGCTGGAACTGGGTCCAGGAACTCTTTGCAGTGAGCCATTGCCCCCGCAAGAAGCATTCGACCCTTCACCTTCACAGTGTATTGCATACTTCTAATTTGTTAGGTCATCATTTCTAATTATTTACTTAATGAATGCAAGATTAAGTTCCATATAGAGTCTCTCTCATTTTCTGATATATATTCATCAGTAGCTATTAAGTAACTGACAGACTGGGAGTGTATTTGACACCTAATATGCCTTACTTTAATATAAACATTTTATCCCACACTTATCAAATAGAAACTCAATAGATAAATCAGGTCTTCTTCATGAGAAAGAAAAATAAACTATTCCTCTCCAACAACTTTAACTTAAAAAGGGAAGCAAAAGACTGGGTAGAGACAGCTACATTTAGTCTTATAACAAAAATTTTCCCAAAGTATGTCAAAAATTATAACATTATCATCATAGCATATTAAAACAAGAGGAGAGTTTACACTGTGGTATACATTGAGAAGATAGGAATTTCCTTCAAGAAATGAAATTTATAACAATATTCCAGGGGAAATATGCAAAGCATGTAATAAAGACATACAAGAATACAGATAAAAATTTTTAGTGACAAGAATCATTTTATTGAATCAATCCTACTTCCAAGTTTTAAAAAGGAAAATAAAAAAATTCTGAGAATATTTTATTTGCATAATTTCACTTCTCAATAAGACATAAAAGTATTACTGCTAAGAATCAACATGGAATATAAAACTGAAGTCTTAGAACTGGAAGGAATTTGGGAGATCACCAAATAAGGGGAAGGCCAAGCTACGTGACCAAATAGGTGCACTAGAATAGTAAAAGCTGAATGTCCCACATCTTACTGTAATATTGGGTTGGCCAAAAAGTGCCTTCGGTTTTTAAGTAAAAATAAAAGACACATTTTTCATTTTCACCAAGAACTTTCTTGAACAACATCTTCACCCCTTTGTTCCACCACTTCCTGCCATTTTTCAGGCAACTTCATAATTCCATCTTCCCGAAATTTTTTATCTTTTTGAGCAAAGAACTGTTCCAGGTGCCTTTTACAGTATTCCAGGGAACTGAAATTTTTTCCATTAAGAGAAGTTTGTAAAGACCTAAATAAATGGAAATTTGAAGGTGCAATGTCTGGTGAATATGGCGGGTGAATCAGAACTTCCCAGCCAGGCTGTAACAGTTTTTGCCTGGTCATCAAAGAAACATGCAGTCTTGCTTTATCCTGATGGAAGATTATGCATTTTCTGTTGACTAATTCTGGACGCTTTTTGCCAAGTGCTGCTTTCAGTTGGTCTAATTGGGGCAGTACTTGTTGGAATGAATTGTTTGGTCTTCTGGAAGGAGCTCATAATAGAGGACTCCCTTCCAATCCCATCATATACACAACATCACCTTCTTAGGATGAAGACCGGCCTTTGGTGTGGTTGGTGGTGCTTCATTTCGCTTGCCCCATGATCTCTTCCGTTGCACATTATTGTACAGTATCCACTTTCCATCGCCCGTCACAAGGTGTTTTAAAAACGGAATGTTTTCATTACGTTTAAGTAGAGAATCGCATGTGGAAATACAGTCAAGGTTTTTTTCGCTTCACTTTGGTGGAACCCAGACATCAAAGCATAACCAAGCTGGTGCAAATGATTTCCAGCGCTTGATTTGGGTACTTTGAGTCTGTCGGCTGTCTCCCGTGTGGTAGTTATACCACAATCAACGTTAGTTGATCGCTCTCAATTAATGTCTCTCTATTTGATCGCTGTCAACTTCAACTGGTCTCCCCGACGGTGGAGCATCGTCCAGAGAGAAATCTCCAGCACGAAACTTCACAAACCACTTTTGACACGTTTGATCAGTCACAGCACCTTCTCCATACGCTTCACAAAGCTTTTTTTGCGTTTGGGTTGCCTTTTTACCGTTCTTGGAATGATAAAGCATAATATGCCGAAAATGTTGCTTTTTTTCTTCCACCTTCAATATTAAAATGGCTACACAAAAATTCACCAATTTTGGTAAGTCTTTTTTTAAATGCATGCTGATGTGACAGCTGTCACATACAATCTAACAAAACTGTTTCAAATGAAGTAAAAGACATCTAAGTGCTGCTAGAGCCGTCTTACGGAAAAAACCGAAAGAACCTTCTGGCCAACCCAATCCCATCTCTCCCAAAGAATTCTAAGTCTCTGCTTTTTTTCATTAAAAAGAAAAAAAAAAAAATCCCCCTGGCCCTTTTAAAATCTTTCAGTGGCTTTCAAATGGCATGCTGAATTCCAAACTGTTATTGGTAATAAAAGACGTTTCCTGTCTCTGACACTATAACACGCTGCTAGGTTCTTACAAATTTTTAGTCCAAAAAATTGCAGAAGAATATTTTTAACAGGGTCAAGGGTGTCTTTAAAAATAGTACATTTTCACATCCCTTGGCTAATATGAGTGCTTAGGGGAAAATAATTACAGTGATGCTTATTGCAATATATTCAAGTCTAAGAGAATAAGCTCAAAACACTCAACGCAATTTTTAAAGACAACTTCTTAGAACAGTTTTAGGTTTCACGGCAAAATTGAGAAGAAGGTACAAGGATTTCCTATATGTCACCTGTCCCCCACGTGCGTGTGACCTCCCCAACACCAACATCCCCACCAGAGTGGTTCATTTGTTACAGTCTATAAACCTACACTGACACATCAGTGTAGGGACTCTGGGAATCACCCAGAGTCCACAGTTGACATTAGGCTTCACTCGGTGTACTTTCCGTGGGTTTGGACAAATGTGCAATGACATGTGTCCACCATTACTGTACCATACACAGTACTTCCACTGCCCTAACCATCCCCTGCCCCTGTGCTCAGCCTGTTCACCCCTCCCCCACCTCAACCCCTGGCAACCCCTGATTTTTTTTACTGTCTCCATAGTTTTGCCTTTTCCAGAATGTCATGTAGTTAAAAATCATACAGTATCTAACCTTTTCAGACGGACTTCTTTTACTTAGTAAGATACTTTTAACATTCCTCCATGTCTTATCATGGCTTGGTAGCTCATTTCTTCCCGGTAATGGATAATACTCCACTATGTGGATTTACCACAGTTTATTTATCCATTCACCTACCGAAGGACATCTTGGCTGCTTCCAGGATTGAAAATTATACATAAACCTGCTATAAACATACATGTGTAAGTTTTGGGGTGGACATAAGTTTTCAACTCATTTGGGTAAAAGAACACAACTGCTGGGCTGTGTGGTAAGATGTTTCGTTTTTGTAAAAAATCGCCAAACTGTCTTCCAAAGCAGCTGCACCATTTTGCATTCCCAGCAGCAGCGAATGAGAGTTCCCGTTGCTCCACATCCTCACCAGCAGTTGGTGTTGTCAGTGCCCTAGGTTTTGTTTATTCTAAAAGGTGTGTAGTGGTAAGTCACTGCTGTTTTCATTTGTATTTTCCTGACGACAAATGATTTGGAACATCTTTTCATATGTTTATTTGCTACCCATATATATATATCTTCTCTGGTGAGGTGTTTGTTAAGGTTGCTGGCCGTCAGGTTATTTGTTTTCTTACTGTTGAGGTTTAAAAGCTTTTTGTATATTATGGATAATAGTGCTGCATCAGATGTGTGTTTTGCAAATATTTTCTAACAGTCTGTAGCCTGCCTTCTCCTTATCCTGACATTGTCTTTCACAGAACAAAAATTTTTAGTTTTAGTGAAGCCCACCTTCTCAATTTTTCTTTGATGGATTGTGCCTTTGAGGCTGTATCTAGAAAATTATCGCCCACACCCAAGGTCGTCTAGGCTTTTTCTATGTTATCTTCTAGGAGTTTTATAGTTTTGCATTTTACATTTAGGTCTACTATTCAGTTTCAGTTACTTTTTGGTGAAAGATTTATGGTCTGTGAATAGACTTCTTTTTCTGCTTGTGGATGTCCAATTGTTCAAGCACCCTCTATTGAAGAGACTATCTTTGCTCCACTGTATTGCCTTTGCTCCTTTGTCAAATATGAGTTGATTATATTTATGTGAGTCTATTTCTGGGCTCTGTATTGTTCCATGGATCTATTTGTCTATTTTTTTCACCAGTACCTCACTCTCTTGATGACGGTACTTTTTTTTTTTTCTTCCTGTGGTACGCGGGCCTCTCACTGCCGCGGCCTCTCCCGTCACGGAGCACAGGCTCTGGATGTGCAGGCTCAGCGGCCATGGCTCACGGGCCCAGCCGCTCTGCGGCATGTGGGATCCTCCCGGACCGGGGCACGAACCCGTGCCCCCTGCATCGGCAGGCGGATTCTCAACCACTGCACCACCAGGGAAGCCCTATGGTACTTTTATAGTTAAGTCAATGTGTCAGTTAGTGACAATCCTCCAACTCTGTTCTTCTCCTTCAATTTTGTGTTGGCTTTTCCAGGTCTTTTGCCATACCATGTAAACTTTAAAATCAGTTTGTCAATATCCACAAGGTAACTTGCTGAAATTTTGATTAGGACTTCACTGAACCTATAGATAAAGTTGGAAAGAAATGACATCTTGCCAATATTGAGTCTTCCTATGTATGAACATGGACTATCCTGTTTATTTAGTTCTCCTTTGATTTCACTCAGTTTTGCAGTTTTCCTCAGATACATTTTGTGTATATCTTCTTATGTTGATATCTAAGTATTCCATTTTTGGAGGTGCTAATGTAAGTGGTATTGTGTTTTTAATTTCAAATTCCACTTGTTCATGGCTGATACGTAGGAAAGCAACTAACTTTTGCATATTAACTTTATATCCTGAAGCCTTGCTATAATCGCTTATTAGTTCCAGGAGTTTTTTTGTTGTTGATTCTTTCAGATTGTCTACACTGACAATCACAACATCTGTGAAAAAAGACTTTTATTTTTTTTCCCTCCCAGTCTGGATACCTTGTTTTCCTTTTCTTGTCTTATTGCATTAACTAGATCTTTCAGTACAAGGTTGAAAAGGAGTGGTGATCAAACAGGAGGGAAGGGGGCAGGGCACAACCTTTGAAAGAATGACACAGCCTGAGGACATGACATAAACTGATTAGAACCAAATGGGTACAAGGTGGCAGACAAGTTGAGTTCCACTAAACCTTGAGCCCCAGTATACGCTCACTGTAACACATCAGCAAGCTAAATGACACAGCCACAGGCTCCATGACAGTTCCAAGGCAGACCGTAAGCATCAAAAAGTGGGCGGTGGCCCAATTCTTAGAAATCCCCACCCCTTCCTGAAACAGCTAGAATACTCCTCCCACTCATTAGCCTGTGAAATTACCCTCCCCTATATAAACTGACAACCCCCATACCTTGGTGCCTTTCTCACGTGAGATGGCCCACGCTATGTCTGTGGAGTGTGTTTCTCTCTAAACAAATCCACTTCTCACCTATCACCTTGACTCTCACTGAATTCTTTCTGCGATGAGACATCAAGAACCTGAGCTTCATGAAGTCCTGAAACCAGCTATGTGATCTCAGTTGGAAGACCATGGGTTTTGGCCAGGTTCGAGTCCTGGCTGTGTGGGTTCAAGTCCCAATCGGGGTGTAGGCTGGGTTCAAGTCCCGACACATGGGTTCAAGTCCCAATCTGAGGTGCATGGTTTCAGCAAAACGGGACATCCTTGCCTTGTTCCTCATCTTAGTTGTAAAATATCAACTTTCTCATCGTAAAGTATAATGTTAGCTGTAAGTTTTTTATAGATAGAGTGACCTTAACAAAAATGGCAAAGTAGGGAGCTCAAATGGCCTGACCCTCCATAGAGCAAAAACTGTCAGAATCAACTTTGTCAGAATTTTGGAAAATAGTCAGATGTTTACAGCCACCAAAATACGTTAAATCCAGAAAAATGCAACTTAAAAACAGAAGAGCTTTGTGCATTTCTACTTGCCATTGTCCTATCCACTCCCTTGCTGGGCAGTGGTATTGAAGACAGCAGCCACATTCCCTGTGTTGGAACCTGGTCCCTAGCTCCAGAGGAAGCAGAGCAGATCATGATCTCAAAAAATAAATTGGGGCTTCCCTGGTGGCGCAGTGGTTGAGAGTCCGCCTGCCGATGCAGGGGACACGGGTTTGTGTCCCGGTCCGGGAAGATCCCACATGCCGCGGAGCGGCTGGGCCCGTGAGCCACGGCCGCTGAGTCTGTGCGTCCGGAGCCTGTGATCCGCAACGGGAGAGGCCGCAGCAGTGAGAGGCCCGCATACCGCAAAAAATAAATAAATTAATAAATTAATTAATTAAATAAAAATAAATTGTACAGTCTGGAACTGCCTGTATTAGCAAGTAAAAGTGCAAAAGCACTTCAGTGTTAGCAAATTATAATAGTTAACATTTACACAGCACTTACGAGGTGCCAGGTTCTAAGTGCTCTCCCATACCTCAATCTTCCCAACATCTAAACCTCGTCCTCCCCTCTGTCCTCCCTCTCTCCCAGCTTCCCCACTCTGTCCTCTTTCCCCTCCCTCTTCCCCCTCTTTCTCCTCCATTTCACACATCAGAAAATTGAGTCAGAATAAAAGATTTGTCCGAGGTCTAACTAGTAAAGGGCAAAGGCAGAATTAAAACCCAGTGGGTCTGTCTTGAAATAAAACAATAGTATAGTCTCCCTTTTTTCTTTTTTTTGGCTGTTTCGTTTCTGTTTTTGCCTTTTTTCTGCTCGTGATTTCCAAATTTAGTGAGGGAGTCACAAACATCTATAAACATCTATATGAAAAGTCCGTTGACAGGGAGACCAGAGGTGATATCTAATTTGGGCACTGAAGGGCTAATGAGGGTTATAGCCACGGGGGAGAGGGAAGGCCTTCTGGCGAAGGGAAGAGCGTGGCTCAAAGTCCGGAAATGAGTGTGTGTGTTGGGGTGGGGGGTGGGGGTGGGCCGGAGGGATATTGCAACTAACTCCATTCGGCTGAGAAGTACAATGCCAAGAGAAGATTCTAGAGATAAATGTGTAGAGCAAAGCCAGGGTCAGATAACAACAGGCCTGGTAAGCCATAAACTGTTTTGTCCTGAAGGCAAGGACAGCTACTAAAGGGCTTTCCTAAAGCATGGGAGTGATGGGATCCTAATCACACTTGTAAAAAACAATCCCAGCTTTAGTGAGTAAGCTCTGGCAAAACGAGGAGCAAGTCAAACTTCCACCCTCATTCCCATGCACTGCTGGCGGGAGGATACATCGGTGATCACGCTGGAAAAGCATTGGGTAGCATCTAGTGAAACTGAACATAGGCAGGTCCTATGACCCAGCAATCCCACCTGACAGCACTGCCTACTTCTGACCACCAAAGCCACACACAGTTCTAGAATATTCAAGGAAGGACTCTTTCTGAGAGCCAAAACCCGGAAAGACCAAAACGTGCATCAACGGAATAGAAAAGAAAGTTGTATATTCACACCTAACAATAAGAACTTGTTACAACTGCGCGCAGCAATACGGGTGAAGCGCACAGAGAGAATGCTGAACAAAAGCAGCAAAAGACAAAAGCGTAAACACTGCATGATTCCATTTATACACTTTTTTTAAAAATTACCATCTGTAAGAAGTCGGAAAAGCGGTTATCCTAAGGAGTGTGACTGGAAGGGGGCACAGTAAGGGCTTTGGTATGATTAGCCTCATTTTTTAGTCAAGGAAGCCAACATTCAGAGAGGTTAAATTACTGAGAACTAGCGAGTGGTGGAAATGACACTCGAACCCGGGTTTACAAAACTATGAAGACTATACAGCCCGGGGTTAAAAGCTCCTTAGAAAAACTGTCATGTTTTAAACCAGTGTTTGTTCTCCTCAGGCCTTCCGGCGCGCTGACTGCACCGCAAGCACCGCCTTTGCATCTCCACACGAGCATCCGCGCCTCTGCTAAGTGAGACCTTCCCCGATCTCTCCCTACACCCTCAACGGATCAGGAAGCTAGCTGGCTTGAAAGTTGCTTTTAAAATACTTTTTAAAAAAATATCATTTATTAAGGGCTTACTAGTAAGTGCCTGGCATTTATCAGCCTTTTCTCAATAAGAATAGAGGTGATTCAAGAGATAAATAATCTGGGGTCACAAGGCTAAAAAGTACCAAAACTAAGATCCAAATCCAAGTCTTGCTGAATCCAAATCCAAAGTTCTACCTGCTACATCAGTTTCCATCTCTGACTTTACCTTGTTTATGACCGATTTATCTGTTCTGACCTCAAGATTCTAATCTCTTTGAAAGTCAAGACACTCTAACTTACTTACCTGTATCCTCTGCTCTAAGCAGAATGCCTACCACATAACAGGAGCTCATTAAAGGTTAGGGTTAGTAAAAGAACTAAGTAATTAATAGGTATAATTTCCTCTGAAGATAAAAAATAAAGGCTCTATTAGAATACAAAGGTGCTTATTAGATCACTCGACAAACATTCACCAAGTGCCTCCTATACCCCCAGAAACTTGACATTTTCTGGGGTAAGAACTAGGAACACACTCTTCTGTCACAAAGTCTATCGGGCTGTGCTTGTCCAACACAGTAGCTATTAGCCACGTGTGGCTACGGAGCACTTGAAAAGCTGCTTCTCCAAAAGAGAGATGTGCTATAAGCATAAAATGTATATGGATTTCAAAGACGACAGTGCGAATGTAACAGTGAAAAATATTAAATAACTGGATGACTTATTGGGTTAAATTAGATGTATTATTAAAATTGATTTCATCTGTGTACTTTTCTAAAGGGGTCACTAGGAAATTTTTTTAAATTAATTTTTATTGGAGTGCGGTTGCTTTACAATGTTGTGTTAGCCTCCACTGCACAACAAAGTGAATCAGCCATACGCATACAGGTATCCCCTCCCTTTTGGACTTCCCCCCCGTTTAGGTTACCACAGAGCACCGGCTGAGCTCCCTGTGCCCTACAGCGCGTTCCCGTCAGCTGCCCATTTTATACAGAGTATCGGTAGTGTGTATGTGTCCATCCCAGTCTCCCAGTTCCTCCCACCCCTCCCCTTTCCCCTTGGGGTCCATACATTTTTGTTCTCTACGTCTGTGTCTCTATTTCTGCTTTGCAGCTAAGATCACCTCTACCATTTTTCTAGATTCCACATATATATGCGTTATTATACGACATTTGTTTCTCTCTGTCTGACTTACTTCACTCTGTCTGACAGTCTCTAGGTCCATCCATGTCTCTACAAATGACCCAGTTTCATTCCTTTTTATGGCTGAGTAATATTCCACTGTATATATGTACCAAATCTTTATCCATTCCTCTGTTGACAGACATTTAGGTTGCTTCCATGTCCTGTCTATTGTAAATGGTGCTGCTATGAACATTGGGGTGCATGTGTTTTAAGTGGCCACTAGGAAATTTTAACTTACACATGTGGTTTGCATTACATTTCTATTGGACAGCACTGCTCTGAGGACTTGTTTTTTTTCTTTTTTTCCTGCTTATTCAAGATCTCTTTCCCTTAATTTAGGCTATTAAAATGCACAGCAGAAACTAACTGACAGCCCATTCAGTTGCCATCCTCTGTCCTGGGTTCCACATAGAGAAGTAAATTTATTGTGTTCTCTTCTCTTGCAAGAGTGTTCTTAGACTGTATTAGTATTCAAAAGACATGCTCCAACTTTGCCAACCTACTTAAAAACTGATTTTGACATTACTATTTTTAAGTGATTAACATGTTAGACAAATAACGTTTTTGATTTCTATAAAGTGATGTACGTCAATATAATTTCTTTAAACCTTTATAGATCACCTAGTACATTGTCTCATGCGATTCTAACAAAAGGCTCGAGGGAGCTAGGGCTATTATTCTCATCCCCTTTCATGATGCAAAACCTGAAACAAGGATAAGTAATCGGGCCAAGAATATACGACTGACTGACCATTAGCAGAGTGGAGACTCAAGCCAGGCTTTCAGACCCATCTCAGGGGTGTTTCAGAATAAGAGATTACTCTTTGCGTTAGTTTTCTGTGGCTACTATAATAAATCACCACAAACCAAAGCGGGCGACTTAAAGCAACAGAAATTCATGTTCTCACAGTTCTGGGGGCGGGGTGGGCGGACCTCACTTTGGCCGGGGGGGGGGGGGGGGGCCG
>NC_041223.1:3482411-3500011 GCF_002837175.3 Physeter macrocephalus | reverse complement strand
GCGGACCTCACTTTGGCGGGGGGGGGGGGGGCGGGGGGGGGGTGGGCCGTGACTCGTGACTCTCGGCTGCTGCCGCAGCACCTATGCCCCGAGGCCTCCTGGGCAGGCTCTCTCCTCTTTGGCTGTGTGATCTCCCTCCCAGTCTCTCCTGTAAAGACACTTGTCATTGGATTCAGTGCCTATCCAAGTAATCCAGGATGAACTCACCTCAAGATCCTTAGTTTAGTTACATCTGCAAGACTCTTTTTCCAAATAAGGTAACATTCACAGGTTCTGTGTTTAGTATGGGGACATATGGGGGTCGGGGGGAGGGACCATTCAACCCACCACGCTCTCCTGCAGCCCCCCAGAGCCACTGTTCTGTACAGTAGCTTGGCTCTATGTTCCAGTTCACATGTCCTGGCTTTTGCTCCCAGGAGCAGTAAAAATAAAACACCGATGATTGATTAGGGAAAAAGTAAGGATTTGGAGTCAGGCAGACATGGACCCCAAAAGTGGCTCTAACATTGGTTAACTGTGTGGCTTTGGATAAATTATTTAATCTCCCTGGGCCTCAGTTTTATCTTCTGTTTGATAGAAGTAATAACACCTGCCTTATGCGGTTTTATGATCATTGCATTTTCTTAAAAAAAGTAAACCATCAGCACTAGGTGCAACATCCCCTAGGCTCCCTTGCCCCACCCTCTTTTTCAGATTTATGCCTTCAGTCAAACAATATCTGGGTTTACCTTACAGAGTGAAGGATCTTTAGAAAACCTAGCACACACCTATCATGCACAACCTTAAGTAAATCCAGGGTGTGAAACATCTAAATTTCCTAAAAGGATGAGTTATTATGTGCTTCACAAAAGGTTCCTTTGCTTTACAAAAGAATTCAACGTCTACGTTTACCTTAAATACCAAATCAAATCTGGGAATCTCTGTTAAAGGTTGGCTCGCTTTGCATATGGTTTATGCTTAATAACTGTTTTATGGAAAAGAACACATCTGCTTAAAGGGAGGCAAATTTGCAGTCTCTTACCAAAACCTTGTTTCCTACTATAGTGGTGCCCCATGAAAGAAAGAGTACAGTTAGACTTGCCAAGCTGGAAGCACAAACTTGAAACACAGGTGCAAGTAGTTTTCTCCTAAGAGCTGAACTAAACTGCACTCATTTGTGGGCAATCTTTATTGCTAATGCCGACTAGTCCTTGCAGATACTACTGGTCTTTTTTTTTTAATTAATTTTTATTGGAGTACAGCTGATTTACAATGTTGTGTTAGTTTCTGCTGTACAGCAAAGAGAATCAGTTATACACACACATATATCCACTCTTTCTTAGATTCTTTTCCCATATAGGTCATTACAGAGTATTGAGTAGAGTTCCCTGTGCTATACAGTAGTTCCTTGCTGGTTATCTTTTTTTTTTTTTTTAACATCTTTATTGGCATATAATTGCTTTACTATTGGTTTCATTTTTTTTGGCCCATACTTCCTCACAGAATTAATGTTAAATAGAGCAGAGAGAAGCGCCACTGGGAGAATATTCTCAGAGGCAGTTTGGTTCAAGAAATAAAATGGACAGTGACTAACTCAGAACTGCATTTTACATGCTGAAAAACAATGGAAAGTAATAAAATGTAGAAGGACAGATGGATAATCCAATGTGACTGATGTCCTTATGGCAGACCTCGCAAACCAATACATTCTCCTTTCTGACAATCTTATTTCTAAAACTGCTTTTAAAGGCAGAATGAATCTTTTTAATAAATGCATAAATATTGTGTCCAATAATAAACATGCGAAAAAAGACTATTAATCTGATCTGATATCTGAGCCATGCAAAAGTATAACTACGGTCTTCCTAATGCTTAAATTTAGTTGCACTCACTAGGAGAACAATCAAGATAAATGGGAGAGTTCCGACTAAGAACTAACGCGATGCATATAATAATGTGATTTACTATACACTTTCAATGTTTGATAGAAGTAATAACACCTGCCTTATGCGGTTTTATGATCATTGCATTTTCTTAAAAAAAGTAAACCATCAGCACTAGGTGCAACATCGCCTAGGCTCCCTTGCCCCACCCTCTTTTTCAGATTTATGCCTTCAGTCAAACAATATCTGGGTTTACCTTACAGAGTGAAGGATCTTTAGAAAACCTAGCACACACCTATCATGCACAACCTTAAGTAAATCCAGGGTGTGAAACATCTAAATTTCCTAAAAGGATGAGTTATTATGTGCTTCACAAAAGGTTCCTTTGCTTTACAAAAGAATTCAACGTCTACGTTTACCTTAAATACCAAATCAAATCTGGGAATCTCTGTTAAAGGTTGGCTCGCTTTGCATATGGTTTATGCTTAATAACTGTTTTATGGAAAAGAACACATCTGCTTAAAGGGAGGCAAATTTGCAGTCTCTTACCAAAACCTTGTTTCCTACTATAGTGGTGCCCCATGAAAGAAAGAGTACAGTTAGACTTGCCAAGCTGGAAGCACAAACTTGAAACACAGGTGCAAGTAGTTTTCTCCTAAGAGCTGAACTAAACTGCACTCATTTGTGGGCAATCTTTATTGCTAATGCCGACTAGTCCTTGCAGATACTACTGGTCTTTTTTTTTTAATTAATTTTTATTGGAGTACAGCTGATTTACAATGTTGTGTTAGTTTCTGCTGTACAGCAAAGAGAATCAGTTATACACACACATATATCCACTCTTTCTTAGATTCTTTTCCCATATAGGTCATTACAGAGTATTGAGTAGAGTTCCCTGTGCTATACAGTAGTTCCTTGCTGGTTATCTTTTTTTTTTTTTTTAACATCTTTATTGGCATATAATTGCTTTACTATTGGTTTCATTTTTTTTGGCCCATACTTCCTCACAGAATTAATGTTAAATAGAGCAGAGAGAAGCGCCACTGGGAGAATATTCTCAGAGGCAGTTTGGTTCAAGAAATAAAATGGACAGTGACTAACTCAGAACTGCATTTTACATGCTGAAAAACAATGGAAAGTAATAAAATGTAGAAGGACAGATGGATAATCCAATGTGACTGATGTCCTTATGGCAGACCTCGCAAACCAATACATTCTCCTTTCTGACAATCTTATTTCTAAAACTGCTTTTAAAGGCAGAATGAATCTTTTTAATAAATGCATAAATATTGTGTCCAATAATAAACATGCGAAAAAAGACTATTAATCTGATCTGATATCTGAGCCATGCAAAAGTATAACTACGGTCTTCCTAATGCTTAAATTTAGTTGCACTCACTAGGAGAACAATCAAGATAAATGGGAGAGTTCCGACTAAGAACTAACGCGATGCATATAATAATGTGATTTACTATACACTTTCAAAAAATACATATTTGAAATGACAGCAATTCATTATTTTACTTTATTAATTCATTATTTTTCATTATTTTAATATCAAAAAATTATATTCTAAGATAAATGTTTTCCAAGTCAAAACCAATATGCTCAAGTACTACTTAATTTTAAAACAGGAATAACTCAATTCCCTTTAATAAAGTTAATAAACTGGCATCCCATCCCCCAAAAGTCTTCCAAGTCTTTGCTGAAAAGACCTATGCTATATGGGATCTTCGGTGCATCAATTTTCTAAACTTTAGTTTAAGACCCTCTCCACCATTAGCATGATCTTTGAAGACAGAAACTACAACTTATTTATCTTCTTATTCCCAGAGCCTGTAACTACTGTTGACTCTTGTTAGTAGCAGTAGTTATATTCTATAAAGTCAAAGCAAACACTAAATTAGTGAATACTGAGACACTGCCCTTGGAGAAATAAATAGAGGGTTTGGTTCTTATAAACTTCTGTCACAACATTTTCACCAACCGATCAATATATAGCCTTGTTTTATGTGTGTTTCTATTTAAAGATACCTTAAATATATAATAAGTATACGTCATTTAGCATATACTGTTGATTAGTTAACATTGAACTTACAGCCAACAGCACTGTAATTCATTCCTGAATGAAGCTTATCTGACACGTGTATTTTCTCCATAATAAGACCCATCACAGCCGGCTTTTGCCTAAGAAGCCTAAACAGCACTTCAGTGCTCTAGTTGGAAGCCATTTTTAACAGTGAAGTCACCAATAAAAAGCACAAAAATGGGGAAAACGTGGCACTAAATATATCACAGAAAGGACTTTTGTTTACAGGGTGAGAGCTGAAACAGTAAGGTAGAGTATGGCATTGTTTGACCTCAGCTGGGAACGTGTGTGTAGGATGACTCATATTTTCCACTGCTCTATGTATACACGTGCCCATGAGTAACATGAAAGCACTATGAGTGCTGATTTTGGAGTTACAAATAAATTTTAGTGAGTAGGCAAATTTGCAAATGCAGAATCCACAAATAAAGAGATTCAACTCATTTTCACATAGTAGTCATTTGATAAATGTCTTAGAATTGAAGGAATAAATGAATGAAATCACTATCATAATGAGATGTTCCCCTTTACTTCTAGTAATTTCATTATTTTGATCCCATCTAAAACATACCCATATGACACTGAATCCACCAGGGCCGCATGTCATGACCCAGGCTGTTTGTTAGCCATCAAGCTAACAACCTCAGTCTGTGGGGACTAAGCCTTCTGCCTTGCCCACCTAGCAACAGGTTACCTTCTTTGTTTATTCTACTAGCTTTTTGCTGATAAATATGAGTATACTGAAACAGCACATGCCATGAAATTATGTTGGGAAACCTAAGGAATCAAGTCCTGCCAATAGAATGGAACAAGAAATCACACACTATTTATAATTGGCACTGAGATATTAAAAATTTCCTATGTTTAAGAGTCAGTATCACTGCTGTGGATAATGTTATCTCTGAGGGAAAGTAAGGCCAGAACAAAGTTGAAGAAATCATGATCCCTGACTTCAGACTACACTAAAAAGCTACAGTAATCAAAACAGTATGGTACTGGCACGAATAGAGACTTATAGATCAATGTAATGGGATAGACAGCCCAGAGATAAACCCATGCACCTATGGTCAATTAATCCACAACCAAGGAGGCAAGAATATACAATGGAGAAAAACAGTCTCTTCAATAAGTGGTGCTGGGAAAACTGGACAGCTACATGTAAAATAAAGAAAATTAGAACATTCTCTCACACCATATATAAAAATTAACTCAAAAAGAGTTAAAAACCTAAATGTAAGACTGGATACTGTAAAACTCCTAGAGGAAAACATAGGCAGAACACCCTTTGACATAAATCGCAGCAATATGTTTTTGGATTTGTCTCCTAGTGTAATGGAAATAAAAACAAAAATAAACAAATGGGACCTAATGAGCTCATACAGCTTAATATATATATATAAACAATCCAAAATATACAAACAGCTCATACAGCTTAATATATATATATAAACAATCCAAAATATACAAACAGCTCATACAGCTTAATATATATATATAAACAATCCAAAATATACAAACAGCTCATACAGCTTAATATATATATATAAACAATCCAAAATATACAAACAGCTCATACAGCTTTATATATATATATATATATATATATATATATATATATATAAACAAACAACCCAATCAAAAAATGGGCAGAAGATCTAAACAAACATTTCTCCAAAGAAGACATGCAGATGGCCAACAGGCACATGGAAAGATGCTTAATATTGCTAATAATTAGAGAAATGCAAATCAAAAGTACAATGAGCTATCACCTCACACCAGTAAGAATGGCTATCATTAAGAAGTCTACAAATAGTAAATGCTGGAGAGGATGTGGAGAAAAAGGAACCGTCCTACACCGTTGGTGGGAATGTAAATTGAGACAGCCACTATGGAGAACGGTACGGAGGTTCCTTCAAAACTAAAAACAGAGCTACCGTGTGATCCTGCAATCCCACTCCTAGGCATATACCCTGAGAAAACTTTAATTAGAAAAGATACATGCACCCCAATGTTCATAGAAGCACTATTTACAACAACCTAAGTGTCCATCAACAGATGAACAGATAAAGAAGATGTGATATGTATGTGTGCGTGCTCACGCGTGTGCGCGCGCGCGCGCACACACACACACACACACACACACACACACTGGAATATTACTCAGCCATAAAAAAAGAAAGAATGCCATTTGCAGCACATGGATGGACCTAAACATTATCACACTAAGTGAAGTAAGTCACAATCTTTTATGGGAAAAGAATCTAAAAAAGAGTGGACACATGTATATGTATAACTGAATCATTTTGCTGTACACCTGAAACTAACACAACATTGTAAATTAACTATACTTCAATTTTAAAAAGGATTAAAAAATAATTTAAGAAATTAAAAAGTAATAATAATAATTAATGACCCAGTTTCTCCCTGGTGACTAAGAAATGCCACAATTAGGAATATAAACATCTAAATTCTGCACACTAATTTAAACTTGCTGCACAGAAGGAACAGAACTGTGTTCATTTATATTAGAGAAAAATTTAAATGTTGGGTTGGCCCAAAGTTCGTTCAGGTTTTTCTGTAACATCTTGCGGAAAAACCTGAATGAATTTTTTGGCCAACCCAATGCAAACATATCTGTTTTCTTGAAAGTTTCATAAATGTCACCTATTATCTCTAAAGCTCCAGTTCCCTTCCTCAATACTTAATCACTTATAATGATAGTTAAGTTGGCAGCGAAAGAAAAGGTGCATTATTTTTCTGGTCACTGTGACACTGTTTAATCTGTGTGTTAAAGAAAGACTGCCAGGGTCCTTCTCTGAGCTCTCCCACTTACTGAGTTACTGAACAAGTTGTTTAGCCTTTTTGTGCCTCAATTTCCTCATCTGTAAAATGGAGACAAAAATAGTATCTATATCTCATAGGATTGTTTTAAGGATTAAGTGAGGATATGAGATGAAAATGTTTTAAAATTGTGCTCAGAAATTGTTAGCTATTGCTAGCACATACATATAAAACATTAGCTTAAGTATTAATTAGCAGAAGACACAATACTATGTCATCAGAAAAGTGGCCGCAGTAGAATATCACAGCTTCAAAATAAAACTTTAGGAATTCAGTGGCATTTATACATTCCCAAAACACTTTTTTTCAGCTTCCTGAGTGACAAAAACATAGACATTAAACAGTCATTCTTCACAGCTTTTTCATTTTCAACATATTTTACCCTTCTCCGTTATTCCAAATGGATGTACATGCTTACCACTGTAATCTAGAGTTCTCATGCTAACTTTATTCAAAAGCATGTATTCTGAAATAGAAAATCTAGATGATAATGAAAAATCTGAATTTCACTAACCTGAGCTGATCTCTGAATTAATAATTAATAATTTTGATATAAAATGTGCTATGATGTTTAGGTTTGCAGACCATTCATTCAATTTGCTGTAGGCACCTTGGGCTCCCCCTTTTAACAAGGCAGTCATAAAATTACAGATTTGAAGCTCTCTTTATTCTCAAGGATTTCATAATGAGCCATTAATATAGTCAAGCAGACATTTTACCGGATGATATAAACCTCAGACCTTATCACTGTAATGATAATTTGGCTCGAGAGTGTGGTCTGATATCTGGATGTTTTTAATCAGGAGAGAGAATATGTTTGGTGTACACACCAGTAGATTATCACCAGTTTTAACAGTTCAATCCCATGAAACTAATATTTCTCATATTTCAGTATAAACACCAATAAGTGTGTTGAGATGAATGGTCTGTCATATGTTAAGGGTTGCTGAATTGATCCTATTCAATACTTGTTTTATTTCCCCCTCCTCATAGATTTATTACGATACCTGGGGTGATACCCAGGTATCATCTAATTTGCCACATTTATTTTTTCACAAAAAAATACAAAAACAAATGCGACACCTTGTAAGTGGTAACAAATATATCACAGAAATCATGCATAATGAGTTAAACATATTTTTGCTGACCAACATTTCTGCCAAACAACTCAGAAATAATACTAAATGGTTTAAACAGACAGGAATCTGGCCTACAGTCAAGCAAAGCAATAATATGTTAAAAAAAAAAAAAAAAGAAAAGAAAAAAGAAAAAAACTTCAATAGAGCTGATTTTTCAGACAAAGAGCCTTTTCTCCCTCTGGCACAAAATGCGGGAAAGGAGCCAAGGCGCTACTTATCAGCTGTCTGACATCAGGGGAGGGCTGTGTGCGTCAGCCAGCCCAGCAGGGACCCCTGGCTCATGGCAGTGGACCATGTGCTGCTTATCTTATCAGTTTACAGTGTCTGGCACTTCCACCATTACTGTGCTGAACCTGGGGGGAAGGAAGGTGTATAACTGCGAGGGTGTAGGTTACAGCTGTGAGCAAAGCAGGTTTTAGCCACTTATTAACAACTACAAAAAAATAGTCCAATGTGTTACGTTAGTTATAATGAAAGTTTCTGCCCTCAAACTCAACCTTAAGAGAAAGAGAGTTTTTTTAAAAAGGCTCTCTAGCTATATGACGACCACCTCTCCTCCCACTTACGCAAATGTATGTCAAAGTTACAGTTCCAGAAGAATGATTCTGTTATATTCCACTTAGAAGAGTTAAAGAAAAAGCAATTTGTTAGAAAATGTACATGTAACGCTTACATTAGCTCCATTAAAACAGTCGTTTGGGGGTTGGGAATGAGATTTAAACTGTTTTCAAGTGTTTGCCAATGTTCACAACTCTTAAACACAAGATCTGAAAGGCAGAGAGATACACTCAACCACCCCAGTGCAGCTCAGTCACGTCACTGAAACCAGGACTGAGGGTCTCCTGCAGAGATAAACTGCCTTATAAAAACTACATAAAAATTAATTTGTTTAAAAACTGTAATTTATTTTTAAATTACTTTAAAACAAATTTTTAATATTTGGGAAAGATCATACTTGCTAAGTAAAAATTAATTCTGTCAATGTAATAAACACTTATATTTTGAATGTCCAAAACAAATTTTTATTTACTATTCTCAACTCGGCTTATAGGTTAAATGGTTCTCTATGAAAAAATGATAGTACCTTTATACCATGATTTATATCTCAAAATACTACATATCACAAACTACGCTGTCATGCGGGTTATACAGCTAATAAAACTATAGATATAAAATTGCAGTAAACCCACTGCTTATTATTCCTTCAAGCTTACCTGTTAAATTAGAATAAATATAATTAATTTGCACCCAAATACTCCTCTATATGGGTTGGAGGTCATAAATCATGGATTGAAAAATTGTTCTCGCTCCCCCATGACAAAATTCCCGTCTGACCACACCTTCTGTTACAGACTGAACTGTGACCCCGCAAAATTCTACGTTGAAGTTTAAACCCCCAGTGTGACAGTATTTGGAGATGGAGCCTTTGGGAAGTAATTAGGTTATGGGAGTGGGGCCCTCCTGACGGGATTAGTGTCCTTAAGAGATGCCAAGTCTCTCTTGCTGTGAGGATGCAGCAAGAAGAGAGCCGTCTGCAAGCCCGGAAAAGAGCTCTCACCAGGAACTGAACCAGCCAGCACCTGGACCTTGGACTTCTCAGCCTCCAGAACAGTGAGAAATAAATGTCTGTGGTTTAAGCCACACAGGCTATAGTAATCTGTTATAGCAGCCCTAGCAGACTGATCCACATTTTCCTATCCTTATGCCTTGTTCTTTCATTCCTGTTGAGCCTGGTCTTTGCCCTCAACTGTACACTTTGGCTCCTGTTCACCTCGTTTCTCTGCCATTAGAATTAATTTTGGTCTCACTATTGAGTCTGGAAACCTTTGCCAATTACTGCAGTGATGGCTTAGCTACCACCACAGAATCCCTTGCATATCCCCAACACTAGGCAAAACCACCATCCAATTCCTTTCACTGGTATATCTAACTGTTTAGAGAAAAATGCACAGTCATGCCAATACTTTGTATTTCCCCCGAGATGACTCCCTATCTTGATCCCAAAGCAGCTGAACCAAGACTGCTACATTACTCTTAACATCCAGACACATAATCATCTCCCTGACATGTGACTTGACCTTTTTTTCTTCCTCCTGAGAGCATCCTTCACTTTTCCTCTTCAACATTTCTCTCTACCTTCTGTTCTTAACTCAGCTAGCTATCCTTCTCAGTTCTTCATTACTTCTTTGCCTTGCTCACTCAAGTATCTCCCTTCTACATCTCGTCTTCAAACTCTCTTTATCCCCTTCTATCAGATTTCTAATACGCTTAGCCTTCCACTAACCCTGAAACAACAAAGACTTCCCACCACCACAAAGCAATCTTGAGAAAGAAAAACGGAGCTGAAGGAATCAGGCTCCCTGACTTCAGAATATACTACAAAGCTACAGTAATCAAGACAGTATGGTACTGGCATAAAAACAGAAATATAGATCCAACGGAACAGGATAGAAATACCAGAGATAAACCCACGCACCTATGGTCACCCAGTCTATGAAAAAGGAGGAAAGAATATACAATGGAGAAAAGACAGCCTCTTCAATAAGTGGTGCTGGGAAAACAGGACAGCTACATGTAAAAGAATGAAATTAGAACATTCCCTAACACCATACACAAAAATAAACTCAAAATGAATTAAAGTCCAGAATGTAAGGCCAGACACTATAAAACTCTTACAGGAAAACATAGGCAGAACACTCTTTGACATAAATTGCAGCAAGATCTTTTTTGACCCACCTCCTAATGAGAATAAAAACAAAAATAAACAAATGGGACTTAATGAAACTTACAAGATTTTGCACAGCAAAGGAAACCATAAATAAGACAACCCTCAGAATGGGAGAAAATATCTGCAAACGAAGCAACTGACAAAGGATTAATGTCTAAAATATACAAACAGTTCATGCAGCCCAATATCAAAAAAACAAACAACCCAATCAAAAAATAGGTGGAAGACCTAAATAGACATTTCTCCAAAGAAGACATACAGATGGCCAACAAACACATGAAAAGATGATCCATGTCACTAATTATGAGAGAAATTCAAATCAAAACTACAATAAGGTATCACCTCACACCCATCAGAATGGCTATCATCAAAAAATCTACAAACAATAAATCCTGGAGAGGGTGTGGAGAAAAGGGAACCCTCCTGCACTGTTGGTGGGAATGTGAATTGATACAGCCACTATGGAGAACTGTATGGAGGTTCCTTAAAAAACTAAAAATAGAACTACCATATGATCTAGCAATCCCACTCCTGGGCATATACCCTGAGAAGAACATAATTCAAAAAGACACATGCACCCCAGCGCATTTCTCCAAAGAAGACATACAGATGGCCAACAAACACATGAAAAGATGATCCATGTCACTAATTATGAGAGAAATTCAAATCAAAACTACAATAAGGTATCACCTCACACCCATCAGAATGGCTATCATCAAAAAATCTACAAACAATAAATCCTGGAGAGGGTGTGGAGAAAAGGGAACCCTCCTGCACTGTTGGTGGGAATGGATGTGGTGTATATATATATATATATATATATATACACACACACACAATGGAATATTACTCAGCCATAAAAAGGAACAAAACTGGGTCATTTGTACAGACGTGGATGGACCTAGAGACTCATACAGCATGAAGTAAGTCAGAAAGAGAAAACCAAATATCGTAGATTAACGTATATATGTGGAATCTAGAAAAATGGTATAGGTGATCTTATTTGCAAAGCAGAAATAGAGACAGACACAGAGAACAAATGTATGGACACCAAGGGGGAAGGGGGATGGGAGGAACTGGGAGATTGGGATTGACCTATATACACTATTGATACTATGTATAAAATAGATAACTAATGAGAACCTACTATATAGCTCAGGGGACTTTACTCATTGCTCTCTGGTGACCTAAAGGGGAAGGATATCAAAAAAAGATGGGATATATGTATACATATAGCTGATTCACTTTGCTGTATATTTCTTACAGTGGTTTGTTACTGAATGGGTGTTCATTTTATTCTCATGTTCTAAACTAATTACATTTATCCCCAGACACACAAAAGTGCCGAACGCAGAAAACGTTTATTACTGGATGGATGAGGAATGGATGGATGGATGAATGGACCGATGGAAAGCCAAGTGGATAGATGAGAAAAACTGTGAATTTGGAAAAAAGAAAGTCTTAGACTATATGCTCAGGCTAACTAACTTATCTGCAATGTGGTATGACTTGAAAGTTCAATAACAAACTAGAAATTGAGGGAATAGGTTTTCAAAACGTCCACCTATACAGTATATTAAAAATTTTGAGTTTTATTTTAAAATTTAAAAGTGTAAGTTTAATTTAAAGAAAATTTAGAGTGTTAAGTTAAAGAAAAACACTTCAAGAGGCAAAATGTTAAGCTTAAATATGCATACTGTATTATTTCTTTTTTTAAGACAAAAATTTAAAAAGTATAAAGTTTCTTCTGAAAGTTAATTGAAGAATTTGGATTTTCAGTTGTATATATCTGAGGATGAGATAAATTTTGGGATTTTTAGAGAATATGTTTCAGGGATGTTTATAAAGACTAGAAGAGGTTCAGATAGAAGAATAATGACAAAATAATCTTTAATAATTGGTTTTCATATAAAATAACACCAGTATTTATTTCAAGAAAATCTTGGATTGGGCTTTTTTTCTTGCAAGTTTACTAACTAAGAGTCAGGTAATAGTGATTTACAGGAAAGCAGTCATAATAATGATAATGGCTGATATTTATTAAGTATTAACCATGGACTAAGCACTGTATTGTTTTACACATATTAACTCATTTATTCTTCACAACAATTCTTTCAGATGAGAATTGCTATTCCCTCCATTTTACAGATGAGGAAACAGAAGCGGAGGAAACGGAAGCAGAGGAAGGCTGAAGAGCCGGTCACACAGCGAGTCAGTGGCAAAGCTGGGGTTAAAATCCAGGTGTCTGCCTCCAGAGTCACACTCTTAATTCCAAGGGCAGAAATACTTCTTGAATTAAACTGAACTCTAATGCAAACATATGTCAAACATATAGAGTTTTCTATGCTTTTAATATTTACCCAAACACTTTTTGAGTGCTTACAATGCACCAGTTGCAATACCACAGCCTTCTTTTTTCTTCTTTTAATGCATACATTTCAGTGTTTGGACAGATGCTGAAAAATGACTTAAAGAAATATCATTTTAAATAGTGTAGACATTTAACTCAAAAATTACAACAATCATGATGAAATTATAAATTTGTAGAGTCATTTCCCTTCAATTAACAAATTGTTTAGACCAAAATAAGTATGAAGATGAGACAGAGTTGTTTTTCCCGGATACTTTCCCATTGAATCTTATTAGTCATCTGGATTACAAAAGCAGTAAAGCAACAAAAGAGGTATTTTCATTGGGAAGAGAAGTAAGAACAGAGGGTGGAGTGAAAGGGGAAAGTTTTTAACTGTGCATAATTCACTGTAAATTAGACAGCATTTTTCAAAAAGGGAATCACATTACAACCTTCCTGTCTGTGAGTCCTAACAGCCAACAAAAAGGAGGCTTTTCTTTCCTAGCTCAAAAAACAGCTGAATAGATTTCAAGCATTTTCCCTGACAAGTATTTTCAGTCAACCTTTGTTTGTTATTCTTTGAAGGCAGAACCTGGGATGAAGTTTAAGTTTTGCACTTGAAATACAACTGGTGCAGGGCCTTCCCTGGTGGTCCAAAGGTAAAGAATCCGCCTTCCAATGCAGAGGATGTGGGTTTGATCCCTGGTCAGGGAACTAAGATCCCGTATGCCGCGGGGCAACTAAGCCCGCACACCACAACTACTGAACTCGCACACCTCAACAAGAGAGGCTGCATGCCGCAAACTACAGAGCCCACATGCCCTGGAGACCGTGCACCACAACTAGAGAGAGAAAACCTGCATGCCACAACGAGAGAGAAGCCCGCACACCACAACAAGGAGCCTGTGCGCCACAATGAAAGATCCTGCATGCCTCAACAAAGGTCCCGTGTGCCACAACTAAGACACAATGCAGCCAAAAAAATAAAGAAAATAAATAAATAAAACATTAAAAAAAAAAAGAAAAAGAAATACAACTGGTGCAACTGTAGTTGGTGTCAATATAGAAGTTATTTGTTTATTGTTTTATTTTTCTTTGCTCTACTCTACCATAGTAAACCTGTCAGTTCTGGCTGCTGTCTCTCATTCAAAGACCAGGTTTTCCAATAGCAAGAACTGCGGCAGTATGGAATGGGTTCCCAGAAATTTGAACCGTTATAAGTATTACTCACCTAGTCCTGCCCTGCGCCTCAATCCTGGTCAAAATGCAATGTCAAGTTCACCTCACACTTGGGACATGCAAACAAAGAGCTTAAATAGCTCTTCGAAAGATCAAAAATCGTTAAGTGGAAGCTGAATATATATTAGCATGACATAAATTAAGAATATAACCTACCTGAAATTGCCTTCAATGGATTTTATGCTATTTGCCAGAAGAAAGAAAAGAACTTAATCCACAAAGCTGACCCAGTCATTCAGCAATGTTTTTTATTTAAAAGACTGTATTATGTGTTCATAACAAAAATATCAAATATTTCAAAATATAAGTAGACAAAAATGCCATACTAGCATAATAAATGCTCATTGCAGCATAATCAGTTTTAATTCAAATCATTTCATATTCATATATATAGTTTAAAATGTTATTTTATATATATATGTATATATATATGTATATATATAGTTTTAAATGTTCTAATCAGCAAAAGTGACACTAAGAGGGAAATTTATAGAAATACAAGCCTATTTCAAGAAACAAGAAAAATCTCAAATAAACAATCTAACCTTACACCTAAAGGAACCAGAAAAAGAAGTGAAGCCCAAAGTCAGTAGAAGGAAGGAAATAATAAATATCAGAATGTAAATAAGTGAAATACAGACTATAAAGACAACAGGGAAAACCAATAAAATAACTAAGAGCTGGGTTCTTTGAAAGATAAAATTAACAAAGTTTTAGCTAGGCTCACTAAGTGAGAAGGCTCTACTAAATAAAATCAGGAATGAAAGAGGAGAACTAACAACAGATACTACAGAAATACAAAGGATTACGAGAAAATATTATGAACCACCATACGCCAACAAATTGCACAACCCAGAAGAAATGGACAAATTCTTAGAATGATACAACCTCCCATGACTGAATTATGAAGACAGAGAAACTCTAAATAGACTAATCACTAGTACAGAGATTGAAACAGTAATCAAAAAGCTGCCCCAAAACAAAAGTCCACGACCAGATGGCTTCACAGGTTTATTCTACCAAACATTACATCAAAGAAGATTTAATACTTGTCCTTCTCAAACTCTTCCAAAAAATTAAAGAGGAAGGAACGTTTCCTAACTCGTTTTACAAGGCCAACATCACCCTGACACCAAAATCAGACAAGGACAATGCAAAAAAAGAAAATTAAAGATCAGTATCTCTGATGAATATAGATGCAAAGAATCCTCAACAAAATAGTAACAAATCAGATAGAGCAATACTTTAAAGTGATCATACGCCAAGGTCAGCAGGATTTATGCCAGGGATGTAAGGATGGTTCGATATCCACAAGCCAATCAACATGATACATCACATTAACGAAATGAAGGCTAAGAACTATACAATCATCTCAATCGATGCAGAACCAGCATTTGACAAGATTCAACACCCATTTATGATTTAAAAAAAAACCTCTCAATAAAGGGGTATAGAAGGAATGTACAAAGGTCATATGTGATAGACCCGCAGTTAACATCATACTCAATGATGAAAAACTGAAAGCTATTCCTCTAAAGTCAGGAACAAGACAAGGAGGCCCACTTGCCACTCTTATTAAACACAGTATTAGAAGTCCTAACCAGAGCAATTAGGCAAGAAAAAGAAATAAAAGGTATCCAAATTAGAAAGGAAAAAGTAAAACTGTCACTATTTGCAGATGACATGTTTATATATAGACAACCCTAAAGACTCCACCAAAAAACTATTAGAGATAATAAATTAAAGCAGTAAAGTTTCAAGGTACAAAATCAACATACAAAAATCTGTTGCATTTCTATATGCTAACAATGAGCTAGCAATTAAGAAAACAATCCCATTTATAATCAAAACAAAAAGAATACCTAAGAATAAATTTAACCAAAGAGGTGAACGGTCTGTATACTGAAAACTATAAGACATTGTTGACAGAAATTAAAGAAGTCACAAATAAATGTAAGGATCTGTGCTCCGAGATTGGAAGAATTAGCATTGTTAAAATGTCCATATTACCTAAAGCGATCTACAGATTCAATGCAGCTCTGATCAAAATCTCAAGGACATTTTTTATAGAAGTAGAACAAAAAATTCTAAAATTTATATGGAACCACAAAAGACACTGAATAGTCAAAGCAATCCTGAGAAAAAAGTTTAACAAAGCTGTAGACATCACACTTCCTGACTTCAAACTATATTACAAATCAAAACAGCATGGTACTAGCTGAAAAAGATACATAAATCAATGAAACAGAATTGAGAGTGCAGAAATAAACCCACACATATGTGGACAATTACAAGTCAACAAAGGAGCGAAGTACATATAATGGGTAAAGGATAGTTTGTTCAATAAATGGCGTTCGGAACAATGGATAGCCACATGCAAAAAATGAAGCTAGACTACCATCTCACACTAGTCACAAAAGTCAACACAAAATTGATTAAACACTTGAATGGAAAACCTGAAACCTTAAAACTCCTAAAAGAACACGTAAGACATGCACTCTTTGACTTCAGTCTTAGCAATATCTTTCCAGATATGACTCCTCAGGCAAGGGAAACAAAGGCAAAAATAAACAAAAGGGACTACATCAAACTAAAAAGCTGCTGTACAGCAAAGGAAACCATCAACAAAATGAAAAGACAACCAAGAATGGGAGAAGATAGTTCCAAATGATATATCTGATAAGGGATTCATATCCAAAATATATAAAGAACTCATACAGCTCAACAACAAAATAACAAACAATCCAATTTAAAATGGGCAGAGGAGCTGAAGAGACATTTTCCCAAAGAAGACATACAGATGGCCAACAGGCACATGAAAAGATGTTCAATGTCACTAATTATTAAGGAAATGCAAATCAAAACCATAATGAGATAGCACTTCACAACTCTTAGAATGACTATTATTAAAAAGGCAAGAAATATCAAGTGTTGGCAAGAATGTGGTGAAAAGGGAACCCTTACATGCTGTTGGTGGGAATGTAAACTTGTATAGCCACTATGGAAACAGCATGGAGATTCCTCAAAAAATTAATAATAAAACTATCATATGATCCAGCAACCCTACTTTTTGGGTATTTATCCAAAGAATATCCAAAAATAAAAAAGGATATGAAGACACTCATTTAAAAAGATACACACACACCTATGTTCATCTCAGCACTATTTACAATAGCCAAGTATGGAAACAACCTAAGTGCCCATCAATGAATAAATGGATTAAAAAGTTATGATACAATGGATAAAGAAGATGTGGCACATGTATACAATGGAATATTACTCAGCCATAAAAAGAAATGAAACTGAGTTATTTGTAGTGAGGCGGATGGACCTGGAGTCTGTCATACAGAGT
>NC_041223.1:3478514-3482401 GCF_002837175.3 Physeter macrocephalus | reverse complement strand
TACCAAACGTAGGGTGGATAGCTAGTGGGAAGCAGCCGCATGGCACAGGGAGATCAGCTCAGTGGTTTGTGACCACCTAGAGGGGTGGGATAGGGAGGGTGGGAGGGAGGGAGACGCAAGAGGGAAGAGATATGGGAACATATGTATATGTATAACGGATTCACTTTGTTGTAAAGCAGAAACTAACACACCATTGTAAAGCAATTATACTCCAATAAAGATGTTAAAAAAAAAGAATAATGAGGACCAAAAAAAAAAAGTTATGATACATATATATAAATACACTAGAATACCAGTCTGCCATAAAAAAGATGAAATCTTGCCATTTGCAAAAACATGGATGGACCTTGAGGGTATTATGCTAAGTGAGATAAGGCAGATGGAGAAAGATAAATATTTTATGATTTCACTCATGTGGAATATAAAAAACAAACAAAATAAATGAACAAATCAAACAAAAACCAACACAGAGAATACAGTAGTGGTTACCAGAGGGAAAGGGGCAGGGAGGAGGGTGAAACAGATAAAGGGGGTCAACTCTATGTGATGGATGGAAACTAACCTTGTGGTGGTGAGCATGCTGTACGGTATATGGAAGTATAAATATAATGTTGCACGCATGAAATTTACATAATGTTATAAACCAATATTACCTCTATTTCTTAATTAATTTTTAAAAATATTCTAATTAGGAGAGCTGATGATATGATTCTGTATTCTAAAATGAGCAAAAGCAGCACAAATATGGGGAGTGAAACTTTAAAAGCCAAAATTCATATGTTGCCTATCACATCAACAAAACCTACGGCTAATATCAAGACATTCCATTAGTCACATTTCAATTTCTTCAAAGTCTGATTAGTAAACATTTATGTTTTAATAAATATATTTGTGTTACAATTTAACAAATGTTAAAATGGTAAATGTACTCCTAAACTATCCAACTTGTAAAGACACTAATATTATGAATCATGTATTCATTCTGAATAAGTTAGGGATGCAAAGTTATCAAGTCAAGATGCCAAAGACAACAAAAATTTTCCTCAGATTCCTTGTTCTATCATAGCCCACAAATGATATTATTCTAAGTGAGCTACATCATCAGTATTAATACTTGTACCATAAGATGAGATTCTTATTCAGTCACACTAGCCTGTAATACATCAACTGTCTAAAAATTGCTTTCTGTGCTGATCACTTGATATAATAATTTTTTTAACTGCCTTTCCTAGTGAGGAAGAGCCCTATGGTATTGGATTTGAATTGGAGCTAGCAGTACAAACTTCTAGTTTTACCCACTGAAAGGGCCTAGAATGAATAACAGCCAAGTTTCAGTGACCACACTTGGTGCTCAGGTCTTGGCTACTAGCTAGCATTCCCCATTAAACAGGACTGGGGCTCCTTGGAGAAAAGGCTAATTCCAGGTCTGAGAGAGGAAAGTATAAAATAATTATGGAAAATTTTGTGCTAGAAGGGCAAGTAAGTGTCTAAGGCTAATGGAGACGTCTTAAATGGGCTGAGGAAAAGTTCTGAAAGAACTGATACTGCCCAAATATGGGCCAATTTGAGGATCAGAAATAATAAATCCAGCAATGTATTGCAACATATTAAATATAAAAAGAAAAAGAATAAATGTTGGAATGTATTATCATAACACTGAGTATAAAAGGAATCCATGAGTCCATAATGATACACAAAGCAAAGCAAAACAACAACAACAAAAAAACAAGAGAGAGAGAGAGCAGGGGATTGGGGGTGGGTGGTGACGGGAGCTCATCTAGCCTATAAGGATAATTCAAGGTTTAAATGTACAACAAATAGAATTTTTCAAAATCATCATTCTGTAAGCCCCAAAGTAATAATTCAAGCAAAGATAATCAATGAATGCTAAAACCACTGAACGAAAGGGTGATAGAAACATGATAGTCACATCATCTCAAAGTATCATTCCACAGATTACTCATTACAAAGGAGAAAAGATACCTTTACAGTAGAGACATCTGGCGGACACCATCTGAACCTAGTGAGCAAATTTAGGATCACCAAAAATAGAACTGACATTATGGGATGCAATAAGAGTTTGTGCTAAGCCAGAGAACCATATACTCTCCTGCATAATTTGAAAGAGAAGTAACACATACAGGGGTGGCAGGAGATAAAGCTGGTATGGTAAACAAGATCCAGATCACAAAATTAGGGTTATCTCCAATCCGCAGATAAAGAAACCGTAATTTGAAGAAGTTTGATAACTTTCTCAAAGTCAAGCATCTAGTGACTGCCAAAGCTGAAATTTAAACCAAGTGCACCTGATTCTCAAACCCCGATTATGCTGAGTAGAGGAGCCGGGCAAGCTCAATCACCACTGGTTCTAAAGTCTACGTCCAGCTGACTGTAGACTGCTCCCTTAAAGAGCAGCCCACTCCTTCAGGGCCGGCCCTGGAGCCTGCCTGCCCCAGCCTCAGTCCTTCCTCTTCTTAACCTACTTGTCTCTAAGTCAGTCCTTATGAAATTCAAGCCAGAATCCCCCACCACCACCAAAGCTGTGCCGGAGCACGGTTACAGTAAAGACGGCTCGATGTCTTTGGCTGCGTTACAGTCAAGAAAAATAGCTCAATTATTGCAGGGATGGATGCCTGCCAAGTTAATAAAGATGAGCCCATAGAACAACCAAAATTAAAAGATGATTATTATTTTATTGTTCTAGTCAATTAAATGACTGAATAAAATTAACCATGAGACATATCCATGAAATGCTTGCCTGTGGTCCATTACAACAGCCTCAGATGAAAATCAATGCACATTTTAATCAAGTTTTAACACCCAGACTTCTGTCATAACTTAGCCAAGAGCCTACGCAACAGCTCTACTTAACATGTCCGAAACCAAACACCTGATTTTCCCACCAACCTGATCCCCCGTTCTTCCAAAACTTTAGCCAAGAAACTTGGCCAAAACTTTGACACCATTGTTCATGCCTTTCCCTCCCACCCCACGTCCAAATCCACTGGGAAATCCTGTTAGCTGTACCTTTAAAATATATGCACGACCCGCCATTTTTCACCCAGTCGACTGCCTCTGCTGTGGGCCGGCCACCATCGTCCTTTGCCTGGATTGGTCACTGGCTTGTAACCTGTCACCCTGGCTCCACCCTTCTTCTCCTTAGAGTCTGTTCCCAAAGCAGAAACCAGGGTGATTTCAGTAAGTCAGATCACTCCTCTGCTTAAAACCCTTTAATGGCTCCCTATCTTATGCAGAGAACGGACAAAACCCTTAATGGGGGCCTTAGCACCCTCCACAATCTTTGCTTTTCTCCTCTACTCACACTGCCCTCCCTGCAAAGCCTTTAAATATGCCAGCCATGCTCTCAGATCAGGTTTTTGCCTTGCTGTTTGTTCCCTCTGCTTGAAAACCTTGTCACCAGCAATCTGCCCTGCTCACCTGCTTGAAATCTGTGCTGAGATTTTATCTTCTTGGTGCAGCCTTCCCTGCTTATATCAACTAAAATTATAACTACACTCTATATCCCTCCTCACTGCTGTATTTTTCTCTGTAGCACTTATCACCAACCTGACACTTTATATATTTCACTTGTTTATTTCTGTCTACCCGCCCACCCCCATCATGTAGGTATCCAGGAGCACAGAGGTTTTTTATTTTTTTTTTATCTGTTCACTGCTATATTACCAATTCCTAAAACAGTAGGCTCCTAATATCTGTTGTGTAAATGAATATCAAATAGATAAATATACAACAAACCCATACATACAATCATGGATTAAGAAAATTATCCTTGAGAGCAACAGTCAGCTCTACCCACCACCAGTCCCTCCCATCAAGCCTCTTAGATAGCCTCATCCACCAGAGGGTAGACAGCAGAAGCAAGAAGA
>NC_041223.1:3477112-3477561 GCF_002837175.3 Physeter macrocephalus | reverse complement strand
GCTGAATGGATACAAAAACAAGACCCATATATATGCTGTCTACAAGAGAACCACTTCAGACCTAGGGACACATACAGATTGAAAGTGAGGGGATGGAAAAAGACAGTCTATGCAAATGGAAATCAAAAGAAAGCTGGAGTAGCTATACTCATATCAGATAAAATAGACTTTAAAATAAAGAATGTTACAGGAGACAAGGAAGGACACTGCATAATGATCAAGGGATCAATCTAAGAAGAAGATATAAGAATTATAAATATATATGCATGCAACATAGGAGCACCTCAATACATGAAGCAACTGCTAACAGCTATAAAAGGGGAAATCGACAGTAACACAGTAATAGTGGGGGACTTTAACACCTCACTTACACCAATGGACAGATCATCCAAAATGAAAATAAATAAGGAAACAGAAGCTTTAAATGACACAATAGACCAGATAGATTT
>NC_041223.1:3475445-3475817 GCF_002837175.3 Physeter macrocephalus | reverse complement strand
ATGCAAAAATCCTCAACAAAATACTAGCAAACAGAATCCAACAACACATTAAAAGGATCATACACCATGATCAAGTGGGATTTATCCCAGGGATGCAAGGATTCTTCAATATATGCAAATCAATCAATGTGATACACCATATTAATAAATTGAAGAATAAAAACCATATTATCATCTCAATAGATGCAGGGAAAAGGTTCTGACAAAATTCAACACCCATTTATGATAAAAACTCTCCAGAAAGTGGGCATAGAGGGAACCTACCTCAACATAATAAAGGCCATATACGACAAACCCACAGCAAACATCATGGTGAAAAACTGAAAGCATTTCCTCTAAGATCAGGAACAAGACAAGGATGTCCACTCTCAC
>NC_041223.1:3474117-3475135 GCF_002837175.3 Physeter macrocephalus | reverse complement strand
ACCCATGCACCTATGGTCAACTAATCTATGACAAAGGAGGCAAGGATATACAATGGAGAAAAGACAGTCTCTTCAATAAGTGGTGCTGGGAAAACTGGACAGCTACATGTAAAAGAATGAAATTAGAACACTCCCTAACACCATACACAAAAATAAACTCAAAATGGATTAGAGACCTAAATGTAAGACCGGACACTGTAAAACTCTTAGAGGAAAACATAGGCAGAACACTCTTTGACATAAATCACAGCAAGCCCTTTTTTGATCCACCTCCTAGAGTAATGGAAATAAAAACCAAAATGAACAAATGGGACCTAATGAAACTTCAAAGCTTTTGCACAGCAAAGGAAACCATAAACAAGACAATAAGACAACCCTCAGAATGGGAGAAAATATTTGCAAACGAATCAACGGACAAAGGATTAATCTCCAAAATATACAAACAGCTCATCAATGAGGTATCACCTCACACCAGTTAGAATGGGAATCATCAGAAAATCTACAAACAATAAATGCTGGAGAGGGTGTGGAGAAAAGGGAACCCTCTTGCACTGTTGGTGGTGGGAATGTAAATTGATACAGCCACTATGGAGAACAGTATGGAGGTTCCTTAAAAAACTAAAAATAGAATTACCATATGATCCAGCAATCCCACTACTGGGCATATACCCTGAGAAAACCATAATTAAAAAAGACACATGCACCCCAATGTTCGTTGCAGCGCTATTTACAATAGCCAGGTCATGGAAGCAACCTAAATTCCCATCGACAGACGAATGGATAAAGAAGATGTGGCACATATATACAATGGAATACTACTCAGCCATAAAAAGGAACGAATTGAGTCATTTGTTGAGACGTGGATGGATCTACAGACTGTCATACAGAGTGAAGTAAGTCAGAAACAGAAAAACAAATATCGTATATTAACACATGTATGTGAAACCTAGAAAATGGTACAGATGAACCGGTTTGCAGGGCAGAAGTTGAGACACAGATGTAGAGAACAAACATATGG
>NC_041223.1:3429370-3474034 GCF_002837175.3 Physeter macrocephalus | reverse complement strand
GATGTGTATAAAATTGATGACTAATAAGAACCTGCAGTATAAAAAACAAACAAACAAACAAACAAAAAACCAACTAATACTAAACTTTCTTTGGGTTATTTGTATGGAAATATGTTAATATAAATGTTTCAGACTTTACATGAAATTTCTAAAAATCTTATATGTTCCGGTATAATGTTATAATTCTAGTTATTACTTTAAAATGTATATGTCAGAAATAACTAAAAAAAAAAAAGAAAATTATCCTTGTGGGTTGTGTTTTTTTAAGCCACTTTCTTCTAATCAGGTTTTAATGTTGAACTAATCATGAAGTTATCTTAATTCTTAAAACAACCTATATGTAGAAAAGTAAGCCAATGAGTTTTTGGTTGTATTTGTACCCAAGCATTTTCCTATACAGAACTCAAGTTTTAGCCACAAAAATGTTTTCTCCCTTAGGTTATCTGTGTTGACTACAGAATAGTGTATGATATTTAATGTGACTACCGTAATTAATAGGAAGAAGAAGCCCTTCAAGTCCAAATGTAGCACATAAACAAAGACTTGGGAAAGTTTTGTAGGACAGAAACAAATCCACTTTAGAAACAGAATGTCTGTATTACGTGTTCCAGTTAATTATTTTCCAGATCGCTTAGTAGCTGTGGACGGATCTTAGCAATGTCAAACTAAAGTAGACGAGGAAAAACATAAATGACATTAGGTTTACTTACAGTCTAGTTGTGTCCCTCATATGCCTTGAAATCCTATTTTTATATATAATGGAATGTAATTAGAAGCTAAAAGAAAAAAGACTGCAAGGCTAGTATAATGGAAAAGGAGAGAAAAGGCAACTAAGATCTGCTGTGTGCGACCCACATGGAAGAGTGAGATAGATGTCTCCTATGAACCAAGCACTTACGACAACAAGAACTTCACCAGCGTAAGTAACATTTTGGTCCCTGGCCTCCTGGCTTACTCAAGGCCATGAATCAGACCAACAAACCACTCATAGCCTAATTTAACAAGACTTTTTTCCCACTTATTTTTTGTTGAGGAAAACCTCCAAATCTGTCAATTTGCTGGTTAGATCTTAAAATACCAACATACATTTTGGCAATTATTTCACTGCATCTGCGAATGGTAAAATTAGTTGTTGTAACAGTTTGAAAGTAAACTTTACTACTGGTATTTAATTTCTGTTCTCCTTATTTCCAGATCTTGGAGAGAGCCCCAGAAGACGAACGATATGAAAGAGACCTTAAAAATATAACTTTTAAGAGTTACATGCAAATGCAGTGGCCACTTATTGTCAAATTATCTTCTGAAACAGAAAAAAATGAATGAAAAGATACTTTTTGGCAAAACTGCTCACAATCTTCCACACTTAAGTCATTGGTACAGAAGTTGCTCCACGTCACGAAAGAGGAAGTCCTTCCCTTCATTTATAATCAGGGTACAAACGGTATGGTCCCTACTGTGTGATGTAGGGCAATGGACTTACCCTAAGGTTCATATCTGTAAAATGGTGATAATAATAGTACCAGTCTTATAAGAATTACTGTAAAGACTAATAAAAATAATGCAGGTAAAATTCTCAATATACCCTCTAGAACATGATAACTGCTCAATAAATAGTTCCTGAAGTTCTTCTATTTTCTATTAAGCTCATACAGTGGGTAGAATCACAAATCAATTTTCAAAGAAAAAAAAATCCTTATCCCTATATCCTTTCTCAAATAAATTAGGAGAACTTTAAACTACTTACCCTGGACTAGGCGTTAGAAACTTGCTTTTGCTCTCAGCTAGGTGTGTGGCTTTGGACCTTACTTTATGTAAAATAAAGTGACCAGGTCAGTGCATCACAACAACCTTTGCCATTAGCCACTGGGGGTCGGGGGCAGGCGTGGGAGCGCCTCTCTGGCCAACAGCACAGAGCTGCTAAGCTGGCCTCTCGGGCCTCGGGGGCAGCCTGACTCCGGGGGATGGCATCAGGCTTGCAGGCCGTCCTGGCAGGAGGGGCTTGCACGAGTCCTCAGATTGCTTCCTCTCCACCTGGAGTGAAAGCGAAAGCTGACGCACCGGTGGGGTCACCTACTGCCCCACTCTCTCAGGCCAAGGATTGGCCAACCGCCCTCCAACAGATTCCAACTGCCGTGGCCTGAGTACAAGCTTCTTCCTCCGGGGCCGCTGACACCACAGTCCAAGCCTGGGCCCTTCACCTCACCACACCTCACTCACCCCTCCCCAGCCAGAGGCCTGAGTCTCTCTCCACCAACACTTCCCACCCCAGGGAGAATCTGACACCTTACGATCAATCATCTTCACTTCTCGGGGGTTCCAGGGAAGCCTCGCGGGGTTTTCAGCGCTCCAGGCTGGGGACGAATGGCCAAGAGGCCCTGAGCTTTTCCAAGGTGCCCACCGCTTGGTAGGGAGCGCGAGGCCAGCCAGCGCACAGTTCTAAAGGCCGACTGGTAGGAAATGGCAGGGAATGAGTTCTCGGGAAAGTTGGCTTTGAGACAGGCTGGGACCTGGGACCTGGGACCTGGGCGCCTTTGCTGCAGGGCTTGCACCTGGACACACGTCTCCTCCAGCAACAAAATACAAAGAAACGCTAAGGGACTAAAAATAACTGTGCACGTGCAGCTGGGGCAAATTATGGACAAAATGATACAAAAACACCAAAAGCCCAACTGCCACTTCTGAAGAGCGGGGAGCAAAAGCGCGGCACTGCGCACGCGCCCTGCACACAACCCCACCAAAGGGGCGGGCGAAGCGCCTAAGCCACCCCTCCTGCCGAGCCCTGGAACCCCCCACCCCCAGCTCACCGCCCGCTGCCCTCGGCAAGCGAGCAAGCCAGGGACCGTGTTGTTCGTTCTCGCTGCCCCCCGCTGCAGCAGGGGCCCCAGTAAAGCCTCGCCTGGATTTCCTGTCTGGCTTCTGATTGATTTCTATTGACTAAGGAGGCCAAGAGCCCTGGTCGTTAACAGTTTTCAGATCAGGGTAAAACTTACTCTAATGGGAAAGTGGGTTGGTTGCCTTTTGAGGGTCTGTGCTTCTGTTCAAGGAACCAAACTGTGCGAGGGCGTGTGTGTGTGTGTGTGTGTGTGTGGACACACGGGTCCAGGTAAACTGCTCTACTGTGCCCTTCCGTGGACAGCGCAGCAAGTCCCGCTTCCTGGGCTCCTGTCACGGAGGCCCCTCCCTCCCCTCTGCCTTGCACGCCAGCTCAGCTGGTGCACCTCCCCTTGTATTAGCTTTTTCCTCACTGGGTTTTCTAGCTCTCGCTGGCAGATTGACATCCATATCTTCCCTCACCAAACCTTTCACTCCCACAAGGTGTACTCCCATCAAGGTCTTGAGGCTATTTAAGCAAGGACACAGAAAAGCATTTGCCCACAGACATTCCCACGGGGCCTATTAACTGCCTTTAACTTCTCTGCCAGGATTATAGCAAGCGTGATCACAAATTGGTACTTGCAAATATTGTTCCTACTCTATCCGCTCCAGTCTTGCCTCACAAATAAGAATTAATTCTTAAAACATACCTGCTGCTGAAAGCAGTATTAGCCAAATCTAGTGCTCAAAGATTTAGATTAAGTACGACTTCAATATTTTTTCTCTACCTACTCAAATGCGATAATATGAGCATTGGTTTTTTTCTTAATTTTTATGGGCGTATAGTTGATTTACAATATTGTGTTAGTTTCAGGTGTACAGCAAAGTGAATCAGTCATACATATACACATATCCACTCTTTTTTAGATTCTTTTCCCATGTAGGTCATTACAAGGTATTGAGTAGAGTTCCCTGTGCTCTACAGTAGGCTCTTATTAGTTACCTATTTTATATATAGTAGCGTGTGTGTGTTAAGCCCAATCTCCCAATTTATCCCTCCCCCTAGCATTCTGCTTCGCAAACAGTTCTTATCACACATAACTTATTACACACGATTTGCTACCATTTATTGAGTGCCTGCTACGTACTATGTAATGTTTCACGTGACTGTGGCATTACAACATGTCATGGTTACAGTTTCTCTAGGAGGCAGAGATGAAGACACCAACACACAAAAGTTGATAAGACTCTAATACTTACGTCCAGCTGCCGCATCCTTCAAATTCACTTCACAAGAGTAACTGCTTTCAAGACTTCCTAGTCTCTGGATGCCTCATCCCCTGACATTTTTACATTAAGAACTTGCTAACAGGGACTCCCCTGGTGGCACAGTGGTTAAGAACCTGCCTGCCAATGCAGGGAACACGGGTTCGAGCCCTGGTCCAGGAAGATTCCCACATGCCGCGGAGCAACTAAGCCCATGCGCCACAACTACTGAGCCTGAGTGCCACAACTACTGAGCCCATGAGCCACAACTACTGTAGCCCTCACGCCTAGAGCCCGTGTTCCGCAACGAGAAGCCACCGCAATGAAGAGTAGTCCCTGCTCGCCGCAACTAGAGAAAGCCCGTGCACAGCAACGAAGACCCAACGCAGCCAAAGATAAATAAATAATAAATTAATAAACAAGTATTAAAAAGAAACAGGAACTTGCTAACAACTTCTTAGTCCTTCTAAAATTTTTCAGAGAGTAGTCAGGCAGGCTGTTTTCTGATATTTTTACTTATTTGCTCTTAGTTGAGTTAAATAATAGGTAGGGTCTCTCATGTCTGTCTAATTTATTGATAGTTTATGATTATACTGTCTCTTCTCAAAGTCTTCAAATAGAAAGGGTCCCATACCTACTACTACAGCATTTAACCCAACTCTATCCTGGTTGCAATAATTATTGTTATATGATAGATGTCAGAAACAAAGGAGAAAATTGTTTTTCTGATCACTATTTTTAAAAACGAACACTGAGATCAGGATCTACCGAGCTAAACAGGTTGATACAACAAGTCTGTCTCTGGGTCTGAGTTTTCACTTCTCATGCAGCCCTTTTCTTGCAGACCCACCGCCCTCTTCCTTCTCCAGTACTCTCTAGGCCCCGGCATTCTCCATAGGCTTTTACAAGGACAGGGAAAAGTAATATCATAAATCCATAAAGTAACTCATTCTAAGGTGTCAGGCACTGGTAACCAACTGCAGGGACAGAAAACAAGTCCTCCTGACCCACCCCGGGTCTCCCTCCCCCTCCCCCCGTCCTACAGACAACTCCCCCTCCCCCTCCCCCTCCCACCACCCCAATCTATATCACATCCTTCCTCCACAAAACACTCCAGGATTTGGCTACGGCCCATGGGAGTTGGGCCTGGAGAATAAACCTACTGATCCCTGTGGCTTAACTGTTTCAGTCTCTCTCAGAAGTTTCAATTTTACTGGAAGAATTCCAGAAAAAGCAATGTACCACTGGAGTGCCCCTCCAGACATGCGACTTCAGCCATGGTGGAAACTGACTGGGAACGATATTTTGGAGTAGAGGATGATTTGCCAAAAGGCTAAGTTTCAAGGCCTAGCACGTGGACAGGCCCTTCCAGGGTCCCGGGAAAGACCCTAGTGCTGAGGTTTTGTGAAATTTGCAAAATTTCACATGATCACATATTTTTGTGAAATTTGCAAAAGTGAGGTATTTGTGTTCTTCTTCGTAAACAGGCACCCACGCGGTATAAAGTTCAACCTCACAAAAATCCAGCACTCCCAAATTGTGTCTTATACAGGTATAAGGCCCTAATTAAAGGAAAAACAGGAAGAGTCTGAACTAGTTTGTATTACATTTATTTTAGGTGGCACTGCAAGTCGTTTCTTCTCCAATATGAAAACAAAATTAGGTTGACTTCCAAAAGAAGGGAAATACGTTAAAAACAAATTTCATGTTAGAAAGAAAAAATATTTATGTAATATGATAGTTACTAGTGATATGCCTCCTTTTCAGATCTCCCGTGAACCAGCTTTGGTAACCCACGAGCATCTTTTTTAAAAAGGTGTTGTCTGAAGAGTCTGCATGAATAAGTCTAGGACAGGAACCTTGACTCTCCCGCAGGATTCTGCTGTGCAGTCACACCGAGGGAAAATTAATGCACCGAAAGGTTTATGGGATTATACTCCACGGCGGCAACTCGTTAAAAACTCACTGACATTTACGATAATTTAGCATTGCACTTTAGTGACACAAGACCCAAGACAATCGTAACCCACGTGTTCTTAGCAGGAAACAGTTAAAACAGAATCAGAGAAGTAACACTTAGTAGCAAAAATGACACTTCTAATATCCCATGTTGTGTCCACAGTAGGAAGGCTTTCGGGTAAGGGAGAGAGTTCTTCCTGCCAGCACACGGTCCTGAAGACACAGTGCCCTCTTCTAATGCATTCGGACACTAAGCCCCTTCTACACTGTTCAGAGGAAAGGCCTTTGCAGAGGGTCCAGGAGGACACTGTACCAGTGAGGATGGGGTCAGGTGCAAAGCACGCCTCCAAGCAAGGAGAAGTCACTGGCACACTGACACCTGCAAACAGAACTGGTACTAAACTAACGTAGAGAAACAGGGCAAGTTCAATGTTGGATGTGTTGTTCCCGAAATAGCTTTTTTTTAAAATAAATAAATAAATAACAAAGAGTTGGTAATAATCTAAATGTTTATCCACTGTGGAATGAGGAAAATAAAAGGTGGTATAAGCAAACAATGGAATACTATCCCCCGATTAGCTAAAGCGGGGGATAGTATCACACAAATTATCATCCAAACTGAGAATATTTCTACTTGTTTAAGCCAGTTTTTACACAGTGTGCTCCTTCTAGGATACATGAAAAGTACAACAATCAAGACATGTACATAAAGAAAATATTGAGATTAGCAAAAAAAAAAATAATAATAATAATATATGACAAACAGGGAGGCTTTTCCCTAAAGCACTGAATTTAAGAATTAGAGTCCCTCCTACAAGCCGTTTCTTCTTTTTTGTAAACTTTATCACAATTTTTAGATAGATACACGAGTATCCTTTATAGCATCACTTGTAAAAGCAAATATAAAGAAGTAAACAGAAACATTATAAATGGAATGAAATACAACTTATCCTTTTACACTAGTAAATAAAATAGATCCATCTCTATGTACTTAAGTGGAAAGCTGCTCATAGCATGATATTAAATGACAAAAGAAACCTGCAAAAGGTACTATTTTTGTTTAAGATGATCATTACACAGACATGTGGTTTTAAACAAATGGGGAAAAACTAACAGGGTCATCACATATGGGTGTAGAATTCCTCCTGTACTTTGAGCGTTTTTCACGTTGTTTTATTTTTTAAAGTGAAGAATCCCTATACAAAAAAGAAAATTTGATAGTTAAAAAACAGAACCCTTCCTGCATTCACAATCTTTATTACAAATATCTACGTCACCAAATCCGAAACTCAGGAGCTCTCCTGGGCTCCTCTCTTGCCCTCACTCCTGAAATTGTATAAAGGAATATGTCTCTCAACTTTCATTCCTTAGTGTTGCTTTATATCTAATCTCTCCATTCCATCCCCTCTGCCTTAGTTTAAGACTTCATCATCTCTCCCTCTCCAGCAGTCTCCTAATTGGCTTCCTTTCCTTTGTCTGTGACCCCCTCCAATCCATCTTTGACGTTGCTTCCACACTTCCTGAATCCACACTTAAAAAAAAAAAAAGCCACAGCACAGATTTATCCCTCCCAATGGTTCCTTAAGGCCTGAGCAACAAAGCTGAAGCAACTCAGTCGGCCCAGGACACCTGCCAGAACGTCATCTCTCGCCATTTCCTCCACTGCGCTCTGTATTTTTCTAATAATACATTTCTTGTAGTTCCCTAAATGTTTCATAACTTAGTTCACGCTATTCCACTTAGCCTGGAACGTGCTTCCCCTCCCCACCTCCTGTAAGTAACGTACGCTTCTGTTCAAGAGCTCAAGCCCAGCATCACCTCCTCCATGAAACTCTCCGGCTCCTTTTCCCTCAGATGGAGGGCTCCTTCCTCATGGTCTCAACTGAGTCTTCTACTGAAACAAGAAGATCAACTGGGAACCACCAGGTATCGTAGGCTGCCAAGTGCCAGGGACTTTAAATATTTGATCTATTCCATGCTAATGTTATTTTTGAGGTAGATGGGCTTCTGAATTTTATAGCTTACAAAATTTTGAAACTTCCCCCATTTCAGGAGTGACAGAATAGAAGTCAGGCAGTGGGGGTGGATATGAGGACTTGCCCAAGACCATACAGTAGGGGACAGGTTTTCATTCCAAATCTCTGAGTACCCACTCTGCTGCGTTACTTTTAAGACTTCACGTTACTTACAGGTCCCTCTCTCCCTGTACGATCCTAATCTTCTCATGGCCAGAGACTATTTCTGATTCACATTTTCATCCTCAGACCTAGTACAGAGCTGGGTCTACAACAGGAGCTCAGGGATATTTGCAGGAAACTGCGGCCCAGGGGGTCAGGGAGAGCAGTCATTGGAAGCACAGGCTCCAGAGACACACGGCATGACCCTGAACAAATTATCTTACATCTCCAAGCCTCAGTTTCCCTAAAAGTGCAATAGTGATAAAAAGAACTTTCTATAGGGCTACTGAGAAGATTCAATGAGATAACACAAATGAAGCACCTTGCACAGAGCATGAGACACAGTAAATTCTCAAAAATGCCATCAGTAGTTACGAGAACCTTGAGGAAAGGGAAGCTCATTATAGGGGCATGCATCAGTCAGTAAGAGCTAAATTTCACTGAAGTAACAAACTCTTCCAGAATCTGAGTAACTGAAAACACCAAGGATTTCTGTTCACTCACTATACTTGCCCACTGAAGTTCTGGGGCTTTACCCCTACTTTGCTCTCACTCAGCCCCTCAAAATGAGAGTCTAAAACATCACTACCTACCCTGGCAGGGGAAGGCAACGCGGTACACCGTGCACTGGCCGTCAAAGACGTCCACTGTTAAGTAACACGCCTCGCTTCCGTCCACATTTTATCGGCCACGGCAAGTCACATGATTATAAGCTTGAAGGGGATGGGGAAATGCAATCTTACCTCATACCCAGGGGAAAACGCAGAAACCCCACCTCACCAGTGACTACAGTGGGAACAGAAGAGCACTTCTTGGAGCAGTAAGTGTACCAGGTACAGCAAGTGGGAGAAAGGCTCAGGGGAGGCACCAGGAGAAGAATGTACAAAGGTCGGCAGAGAGCAAACAGTAAGTCAGGTTGGAAGACAAGCATCTGCAGCGTGGTGTGGCTGGAACACGAGTGTGTGGAGACCTTGCAGGAGCTCGGGCTGAGGAAGGCAGGTTGAGTCAGGTCGCAAAGGGCTTCTACGCTACGTTAGTGGTCACACGAGTGGCGGGAACCGAGGAGATTGGCATGATAATATCTGCAATTGAATACAATCAACCTAGGGCTCTTCAGATTCCAAGAGGAAGTATATTTATTCTGTTGTTACCCTGTCATAATTATACTCAGGTTTTATCCGTTTTCTTGCTTCACAACTTGGAAACAGAAAAACAACTTTTTCAAAGTATTTTCCCCGCTTAGATGGAGAAAGAAAGTTAAATTCGGAAAGTCATGAACCATGGGACCTGAAAGACCAGACCTAAAATGCACGCCCATCTCCACAAGGAGCGGCTTCTCCTCACTGGAAGAAGGAGGCCGAGTTGGCACCGCCCGTCCCAGTCCTTGATGGAGCGTGGACCGCAAAGTTTAACGTAATCATTCAAAGGCCAACTCGGCCTGGAGCTGGGCGGGTGCGGAGTGAAGGGCGTTTCAGGCATGTGGAACTCATCCCCGGTTGAGTTCCAGGGTCTCTGGTGTCAGCTGAGTTTACAGAGCACAGACCCCAGCATGACCTCTGTGTTATGAGATGAGGCCAAAACGCCTGTCCCGGCAAAGCGTCACCCTCTGCTATTCTAGAAAAAGTTCTTCCAATTCCAGTGCTTCTGCTGTCATCAACGATAACTTACAGGACTTCTACATACAATTCCCAATTTGTGGGCAACGCGCCTACTGGGTGTGCTGACCTCAGAGACACCTGCCTCTTCTTTAGACACTTTATGAGCGAGGCCCTCAAAGCTTTCCTACCTTTATTGTGAGAGAGAGATTGTAAAGCATTGACCAATCACTGCATGTGGAGTCAGAAATCCTCTTTCTGGTTTAAGCCCCAGTCCTTAAATTCCTATCTGACCTTTAACAGGAGGCCCAAGTCACTTCACCTCAGCTTTCCCTTCACAAAATAAGGAAAACTATTAGTCTAACTCTAAGTTTTAACTTAAGAGTCTTCCAGTGGAAGCAGCGGAGGGCCCACACCCACGTTACAGTGAATCCGAATGCTGTTCCTAACCATTGGCTCTGCTTATATCTCTCTCCTGAGGTGGGGTTCCTTTCCACTGGATAAGACTCCAGTATGTTTCTCAAAAGACCCTTTCAACTGCAAGAGACAAAATCCCAATTCATACTAGCTCAGCAAACAAACAAGAAAGCAAGAAGCACGAAGCTATGAAGCTATCATCTGGGCCTGTGGAAAACTGTGTGTGAAAAGGAAATACATCAGCGTTCTACAGAGCCGCTGAGGCTTCCAGGGCACTTGTTACCGCGTTTTAACCTAGCCCATCCCGACTGAAGCACACGCTTCCTTCACACGAGTGCCAGCAAATCCACCCCTGCTTACCGGCCTCAGCAGAATAAGAGAACCCCTCCTCCCAGCGGCCCCTCCCAGTCCTGAGGAAGGGCTCTGATGAGCCTTGCCGTGGGCGAGTCCCTGCACCGGATGAGGGGACACTGTGAGGTCCAGCCCTGAGACACACGCCTTCGAACCCAGCAGGCGTGCACGGGCTGTGACCAAAAGCTGACAGATGAGCCATAATTACTACTGTCCATGGAATACTCTCTCTAAAATTTACCTAATCTCTGAGCAATTACCTGCAAGCCTATCTCTTTATTAGTGCAGCCATTACACATTTTCATTCCCTTGAAAGCAACATGCAGAAAATTCCCCATAAATATTAATATAATTTTCTCTAAGAAAGCCTGCCACAATGTTTGGATTAAACAAGTTGTGTTTGTTTTATGCAACCATAAGTAAAACAAAGGTCATGCACTGTTTAGGTTATTTGGTCTCCTTCATTCAAAAATCAGCTCTCTTTCCCAGCCTACGAAGACTTGCCAGATTCCGTTTGAAAATTACACTGTTATCAGTAACTACTGCAGACAACTTCTGCCGGTCGCCAAGATGGGATACAATGTTCCCCCACTTCTTTCACGCACCCATGTATCCTCTTCTCCCTGGTACTGAAAACATACCTTGTCCACACGCAGCAGACAACCCATCTCGTTTAGGGTTTCAAAACATCATATGCTGAACAACATCATTACGAAAAAATATCAACACAAGAATATCCGTGCTGAATTACCTATTATAAATCTAAAGGTAGACCAAACGAGATTTATATTGCTCAGAGAACAGAAAATAATTTTCTGATGGGAAGCATCTGTTATTCTTGTATTCCTCTAAACTAGGGCAACCCTAGGGAAGGGTCTTTCCATTCCTCTCCCCAACCCAACACATGTAAGCAAACATCAGGTACACTCTCCTTATCTGCATACACTTTTGAAACAGTCTTCACATTAGAAAATGGTGTGAGAAACAAACCTGTATGGTTTTATCTAATATGCCAAGAATGCAAACTGAAATGGACTGTGAGAAACGGTACTAAAATAGCCCAGAAACATCTTTTCCAGCAAGAGACTCTCACCTCACTACATTTCTTTCATGAGTAACTATAAAAATATCTAGGCTTCCACACATCAAACACCATTTTAATCAACAGGGCAAAAATTCAAACAGGATGACGTGGGAACAGTCAGGAAAACCCTTTATTACACCTGTAACCAGAAGCGAAGTGTAAAGATGAAAATGCATTCAAACTTGACACATAAAATATTTGAAAAGTCCAACAGAAAAGAATACTTTTATTTAGGAGACAGCTCCTCCTTTATATTTACTAGAGTCCTTTCCTACGTTCATACCTTAAATTGAAAACCAAATGTCTCGCTTTGTTTCTGTTCCTTGCATCATGTGGTGTACTGGACGGTAATGTTATTTTCCCAATAGACGCTGCCTTTTGAAGGGTGATGTTATACATTCTTTGTGTGTGTTTGGATATTCTTCTCAACATGTCTCACTCCGTAACCCAGCAGACGATGAGCCAAATACTTATTTGATTACAGTCAATAAACTGCCTATTCGTGGATACTGAGGAAGCCCACAGAACTGTAAAGCAGAGGTCGTGGAACCTGTTAGTCACAACGAAGTGTGAAATGACCCGAGTCAATCTGTTGCAGAGCTCCTCTTCCAAAGGCAGCATAAAAGTTAAAGATACAGCAATATTCTCATTAACAACCTACCGCTCTCTCTTCAGCCTCAGACCCGTGCTGGAACTGCTAACACCCGCCCGCGCTCTCCACTTGTCCAGCCAACGTGTACCTGAGACTCAGCTGGCCCAAGCGAAGCTCTTCATCTCACTCCCCAGGCCGGCCCTGCTCCTGGGACCCCTTCCTCGCCGCCCAGGCCTGACACCTGGAGGTCCGCCGGGGGCCCCGCCATCCTCCCCGCTCTCGGCCCCAGGACACCACGGCTCCAAGCCGTGCTGCCGCCATCAGACACCGCTATTTCCGTTACTCTCACCCCTTTCGTCAGTGACTGGGTCTTACACGCTCTGCGCCCTACTCTCTGCTTTAACTCGAGCCCCTCCAAACCAGTGTCCAAAGGTGCCAAAGTCGTCCTTGTCGATGTTCGTTCGACCTTATTCCTCACACACCCTCCTTAAGAGTCTGCAGCCGGCCCTCGAGCCTTGAAGATGAAATCACAACTGTGGTCGTGGCTCAGAAAGCCTCCCAAGATCCCATCCCAGATCACCTCTTCCGCTTCCCCTCCCCCACCCACCTCCCTACTGTTAAGGGCAGGGACAGCGACCCCAGGACACTGGGACAGACCGCGGGAGCCCGACCTGTGGCCTGGCCGTCCACTGGCTCCCCCCCCACCCCGAACGCACCCCCCGCCTCCACCCCCATCTGCCTAAGGCCCACGTATCTTTTAAGCCCACGGATCAGGGGGCGCCTGGTTCCAGTGAAGCTGCCCAGTGCGCCCGGCCTGCGGTAGCTGTTCTCCCCCGGGCCTTCTTCGAAACGGGGGCTACTTTTTATTTTGTTCACTGATGTGTTTCCAGCACCTAGCAGAGCTCCTGGTGCACCAGAGGCATCCAGTAAACATCTGAATAACTGATCAAATGAATTAAAACAGAGAAAATATGTTAAAAATCCCTATGCAGGTGCAGTGACTGATCAAACAGAAAGAAGGACTGGATGAGGGAACTGTTCACTGTAAGGAATGTGATAAAATAAGAATCTAAGCAAAGTGGTATAAACTCACTGCACCGAGTTTACAAAAATGCATATAAAATAAATAAATTCCCTTCATTATGTTAAGATAAAACAAATTCAACAAGGTAGCTAATTAAAGTCATAATAATTATGTAAAACCTATCATTTTAAATGTCAGGCTTCCGAGAAAGCTTTTTATTCAGATACTCTCAACAAACTCTGGAATGTTTCTGATACCAAAGTGATAAAGATAAGTCTGGATTTCTTCCACGAGTGACAAACAGAAGCAAAAGGCAAAGATTATTAGGCTGTGATGAAAGCAATGAGATATTATTGCTTTGTTGCTTTTTAAAAAGAAATATTTAAAACAAAACAATGATAAAGCATTAGATGTGTGAGTCTGAGGTTCTTTTAAATAGGTATCAAAAGTTTCGCAAAGATTATTAGGCTGTGATGAAAGCAATGAGATATTATTGCTTTGTTGCTTTTTAAAAAGAAATATTTAAAACAAAACAATGATAAAGCATTAGATGTGTGAGTCTGAGGTTCTTTTAAATATGATAGGTATCAAAAGTTTCATCTTAAAACTCCTTTTTGCAAAGAAATCCTTTATGCATGATAACACTTATTCATTCAGCTTTGATTCATTTTATTAGGTTACTACTCAGTTGATTTTAATAAAATTCAAATGTCTTTTCACATTTATGCTACTTTCTCTCAGCGCCTCATTCAGGACCCGCTGACACAGCATTATCCGCTTATGGTCACTTTCATTTTCCGGTTCCTGTGATCTAACCCCGCGACCTTGTTGTGTTTGCAGCATTGCAGGGGAATGCATGAATCACACCCTGAAGACCAAAACGGAGGGAAAGAAAGCAAAATCTATTTTCACTGATTCACATTAGATATTTTAAAACCCCGATTTTTGCCCACAAACTTGAGTTTTCTTCCTTTCGTTTTATACCTGATTTGCAGTTTGAAAATACTGGCTTTCTAGTAAGTTACTTAAACTTAATTTCCTCTGTTATTCTTTCCCACTGAAGAGAAGACACTTCCCAGGTCAGATGTGTTTTAGTCCCCCGTTTGGCCTTACCCACATGACAGGAACGCAAGTTACCAGAACTCAAGGTAAGCAGTGGCTGCGATATTTTCTACTTTCCTCACCCAGAAACCTCTCAGGAACCAATTTATAAAATTATTCTGAAAATAAGTGCTCTCTTTAGCACAAAGCCTAGTTTGAAGGGGCAAACATCCCGAACCATATTTAGCAAGGAAACAGCATAAGGTCCCAGGGAGCAACCTTCAGCAAACATCCCATGAGTTCGTGAAGTAACTGCTCCTTGGCAGCCGTGGTAAACACTTTTTAAAGAATAATTCCAGTTTTTCCCCAAGTAGCTTTCACTCCTTTAGGGAAACGTTTTCTTTAGGCAGACAGCCTAAAGGGGATAGATCTTTTGTGGCCTCTTCTAAAGTTTCTTTGTGATATTATCATGATGTGTATGTATATATAACACACATATACACACATAGATACATATATATGTATCTATGTGTATATATGTGTGTTATATATATATATACACACACATATATATGTAATGTGATACATAACAAGCTATTATAACAAGATATTACCATATACAGGCAGAGCCAATATCATTATTACGTGCACTTGGCTTGGATGCCAAATTAATACCCTGTGAGCAAATTATTACACAGCCACTGAATTTCAAAAAGACTAGCTTCCTTCTAGCACGATGAATTATTTTGTTAATAGACAACTTATTACAATCAGTTTCTCCTGAATCCAACAAGTTAATGTGCACTACAGTTTCCTACACAAATAAAAGAGGTGATTCCTAAACGGCCAAGAGAAAGGCACACATATTGTACATCTCCAGCATCTTCACACACACACACACAAATTGAAAGCAATACAAATATGCAACAGACCATGTTTTCAATAAATTTTATTTAAAATAAATATTTTATTTTAATTATACTGGCAGACATCTCCTGAATCTTTGCAGAATTAGTCAACACTATTCCTGTGTTAGATGCCTAGAATCAAAACTAAGAGCACACCTTCAAGAAAATATATCTTGGTACGAGAGATACTCGTAGGGACATATGATTGACATTTTCTCAAGTGTGGTTACGTTTACATCCTTAAGTCCTGAAATGCCAGGAGAACCTCTGGGAAAACAAGCAGAGCAAGCCTAAAAGGGTGAAGCCCATTTCTAAAGGGGGCAGGGTTCCTTCCTGTCCTCTGACTCCGATATAGGCAAGTTGACCCCTTGCAAAGGCAAGATACCCTACGAAGCAGTGCCAAGAAATCAGGAAGGGGTCAGCTTTAGGGGTTACAATATCTACAGCAGTGCCACACCTTTCAACTCTGCATGAACAACTTAAAACGAGCAGTTACAGGGGATCAGCTACCAACTGTCAGTACTAAGGCAGGGCCAGGAGGTGGCCAGGCGTGTGCAGCAATGTGCTCCTCGGAAAGCCTGGCACTAGGGTAAGCAACCCTCTCGGCTCGCCTGGGACTGAGGGGTTTCCCAGGACATGAGACATTTTGTGCTGAAACCGGGAAGCTCCCAGGCCAACCAGGACCAGGCAGTAGATCGGCCTAACGGGCACAGTTGCAACTGCAGCATGAGATTTAGCCAAAATAAAGGTCAACCAACACAAAATCAAGCTCATGAGCAGAATAAACCCCACTGGCCTTCAGCTTTAAGGATCCACGCTTAGTCACACAGTTCTCAGTAGTGAAGCACAGTGGAATAGTCACACGGCAATTAAGGCTGCTTTTTCTCCAAAATAAATTGCATGCATTAAAGATTAGAAAACTGACCAATGAAATACTCAGAGAAGAATATAGTGACCCTACTTTTTTGATAGCAAAAATAATTTGTGTATAGGTATAGATATACAAGTATAGATATATAATATGTATTGTTCAAATGTGTATTTGCTACTGTTTTACTTGGTAAAACTGGTGCATGAGAAAATCACTTGGACTAATATAATTGCCTAGTGATTGGGTTTTTTTTTTTACTTTATGCTAGTATAACAGACCTTGAACTTGCAGATTGCACAAGCAAAAAAGGAACAGGAGCAAAATTCACTCTGATAGCAATTCTTGGATCTGAAACCTGGACACTACATCACACATGAAATCCACCCATTCTGCAAACATAGCAAAGGCATGTGAGGATTATCCAGAGGTGGTCTGTGTTGGCCGTCTATGTCAGTCCCGGTCTCCTCACACCACAGCGGGCCCATCTCAACATCAAGCATAAAACCGGCTGCAATTCGCGTGCATGTGGTTCACACCCTCGAGGAGAAAGTGGTCTATGTGAAGAAAGGACCAAAGACACAGAGGGAGAAAACGGTCACTTGAACTAGAGAATCCAAGAATTACATGGCCCTTTTCCACACAGAGAGTCACGAAGAGGGGGTTCTGGTGCCCCCTCCAATTTCTTTCAGGCCTCCAGCAAGGGCAGTTTGTACTGATATCCAAAAATGTCAGCTCTGCCCCTCACCCATCACCCGACGCCCCATGGGCCAGACGGTGATGACCTGTACCGGCTTCCCCTCCTCCTGTCATAGCCATGTTCACATGAGAGCTCACAGCAAAAAGCACAAAACCCCCCAACACGACGTGAAGGATGAAGTGTGTTGGGTGAGCATTGAAAAAGAAAAAAGCAGTGTTAGTAGGTAACCAAAGAGCCCTAGGAGTATGGCCTAGCTCATCCCCTGGCCAGCGTGAGAAAGACAATGCAGGGCAATGATCCAGGGTGTCATCTCGAGAGCCAGATCAACCGGGTTCTAACTCACCACAGAGCAACCTGAATAAGTTACCTAAACTCCCTGAGCATGTTGTAGTATCTGTAATCCCTGGATGATGTATAGGGCAGCAGTGGAGATTACACGAGATGATATATTTCATAAGCGCCCAGTCACTCTGAGCTTGTAACAACAGACTCTTAGCTACCCTTGCGCTAACTTCCAAGGTCTCAACCAACAGTAAGGCAGAACTCTAATAATTTCTAAAATGAAGAATCTGTTTCAAAGAAGCTGACAATACATCTTAATCTTTCCCTACTCATATCCCTTTACTCTCCTCCATTAATTGTATTATTTTCCTGCCAATTCCTACCCTCCATCTAATGAAAAAAATCGACAGGCCACTCAATACTCTGGGCCATGATATTTTTTTTATACCAAGGACCAATCTCTGTGCTCACAGAATAAAGACACCAAGTAGAGCAGGGTTGTTTGTTTTCTTTCATGTCTCCGCTCCTGCTGCCACCCCATCCCAGCAGGGCCTAAACGTGGGGAGGTGACGAAGGGCGGTAGAAATGGAAGAGCGGATGCGTCTCGTCAGCGTCCAAATGAAATACCTCGTGACACGTCGAAGCTAGAGCAGCTGCCTACTAGCTTCGTGCTTACGGATGCCACAGACCATACCTGAGGCTCTGTAATCAGGTAGCTGTGGAAAACCTGACTGTTCCCTAGGCTAGCAGCAGCCCAGGACCTGGCGAAATGCTGAGCAGAGCTACTTAAGGCCAAAGGAAGAGAGCAAACGTCCAAGTAAAGGAACGGATAAGGTGTGAAGCGGGGTGGCCAAAGGCAAAGGATGAGGAAGGAAGGACGCTACCTCACGTGGTGGCGAGCTTCATGGAAGAGCCCAGGCCTCTCGGACTCAATTTTTGGTTCCAGAGCAGATGCTATATCAGGACAAGAAGGGCAGAGAAAGGTACAACTGCTCACGCTTCAATTCTTACCTCCAATTCTTATTCCATATATTGTCCTGAAACCATTTGAGAAAAAAAAAAAATTTGAAGACCCTGATCAAATGTAACTGTTGTGATGAAAACTACACGGTGAAGCAAACTGCATATTTTAAAGATATCATTCATAACATTTAGAGAACTAAAAAATTTAAAAACTGGACCTGACGTTCAGGAAAGCATCAGATACCAAATTTAAGCTTAAAAATGACTACGCTTCTTACAGTATGACTTGCCTATAACGCTCACGATATAAAATTTGGAAAGTCAAAACTGACTCTTTCTGGAACCGAAAAGGCCTTTTACCTCTCAGATCAGGATCTCTATCAGGTTGCGTAAGATCTAAATTGTCAGTAAAGGATTATAAGAGACCGATACAGAAGACAAAATCCCTGACACCAAGAGGTTTCTCCCCTCATTTTCTATCATACCTAAGGCTTCTAACACATAGATAATTGTCCTAAACTGTTTCCTTTCTTCCTGTGATGGCTCATTTTACATGTTAACTTGGCTAGGCCATGGTACCCAGGTGTTTGGTCAAACCAGACTCGATGTTGCTATGAAAGTATTTTTTAAGATGTGATTAAATCAGTCCCCTATGAGTAAAGCAGATCACCCTCCATAATGTGGTGGGCCTCACCCAATCAGTCAAAGGCCTTAAGAGCAAAGACTGAGGTTTCTCCCAAGAAGGAATTCTCGTCAAGACTGCAACACAGAAACCCAACCTGAATTTCCAGCCTGCTGCCCTGAAGAATTCAGACTCAAGAGTGCAACACCAACTCTTACCTGAACTTCCAGCCTGCCATACAGATTTCAGATTTGCAGCCTCCATAATTATGTGAGCCAGCTCCTTAAAATCAATCAATAAATCAATCTCTCTCTCTCCACACTCACACACACACAAACACACACACACAACTGGTTCTTTTCTGTTTGCTTGTTTGTTTCAGGAACCACTTATTTGATGTGTTGGGGTTGGATATTTTTGTTTGTTTTGTTTTGGTTTTTTGTTTTAGACTATTCAGAAGAATAAGAGCCTCTAAGATTGCTCATAGTTTTAAGTGGAATTTTCTATCACAAGTGAGAGGTCATGAATAGCGTTCGTTTTAGGTCAGCTGCAACTGGTTCTAATTGGGACTGGTTCTGTTTTCCTGGAAAACCATGACTAATACACTTTCTCTTCACCCTAAAATACCTAATAAAATCCTTATGGTAAAACATGCACATGTGCGCGCACGTGCGCGCGCACACACACACACACACACACACACACAGTGGAGCGATCAGAAAACACCTTCAGTTGAAAAGTTCATGTGAGAAAGAAACCCGGTAAAAGGAAGAAATTTGGGGAATTCCCTGGCGGTCCAGTGGTTAGGACCCTGCACTTTCACTGCCGAACAAGACGCAGGGCACGGCGGAAAAAAAAAAAAAAAAATTTTTTTTTACAATCAACTTAGATGCCAAGGGACTCTATCACGTCCTATGCTTTTTAACCTATGAAACAAGAACTGCAGGGAGACCAAGAGGGAAGGAAGAAAGCAGGAAAATGGGGAGAGGGAGAGAAAAGAAACCACCCTCAAAAAGGAGCTGCCAGAAATGTCATCAAGGGAAGCACGTTTGAAACAGAAACTTTTCTAATGGTACAAAAGTATTAATATATTTTAAAGTTACTTAAAGGAAAAGGGAATGGTAGCTTGGGAAGACATCACAGAAGACAAATTCTCCAGATTTCAATGACTGCAATTCACTAATAAGGTTTCCTCTCAATCTTTTACTTGAAAGTGGTTTATTCTTGCTTTATACATAATTTTAAACCTTGCTCATGTGGATTATAAACCAGTGCCACGCACGGTACATCAGCGTAACAAACACAAACAGCTGTAAATGATAAAAGTCTTAAACCATCGGAATTTAAGAGACTAGTGTGAAGTGACAGTCTTCAAGCATAAAAAAACTAAGAGAACACTGCCACTCTGGGATCAGCTTGCCTGGGTTTTGAAACCCTCTGTGCTCACAGGCCAAGTTACCTAATCCCTCTGACATTTATTTTCCTTATATATTCAATGAGGATAATCACCACTACCTCAAGGGACGGACTGAGGTGCAAATAAAACAATCCAGGCAAAACGCTAAGCACAGTGCCTTACACAGAGTAAGGATGCACTGATTTCTGTTATTTCTATTATTTCTATCAAGGAAAAAAGGCTCAGTGATATCAGTTTGCTCTGATTTGGAAGTCAGAATAGCACACAGAACTTTTAAGCAAAATTTAAAACATTTCCATCCAAAACGGTAAGTTTTTCAAGTGTGGCACCTCAAGGGGTGGTGAAATTCACTAATTCACTAAGCTGGTCTAAACCTCCAGAATGATTGATAAACAGGATTTCACTATTGCATGTTTCCCTCATAGTAAAAAGCACTGTAATGCTCTGAATAATCCAAGTGCTGGATTGAAAAAAAAAAAAAATCTAGATAGTGAAAAGACCCCTTACTTAACTGAGGGCAGCGGACGTACGTGTTTAAAAAGCCCAGACTTTCATCACAGTTGTCAGAATCCCTGATACCCAGATTTTCACGGTGATGGTTGTTTTTTTAATACAGAGATGAATGACTTGACACTGTTTCAGTATTTCTGATGTGCAAGTGGGCAGAGACAGTGTGGGAGGATGTGATGACTAAGCGTTGAAAAAAAACTTCTGAAGGGTTCCTAGGAGTTGGAGAAGTTAAGCTGTGCAGTGAGTGCGTGAGCAGATAAGACGGAGCTGTAGGCTAAGCAGCAGCGAACTCAAAGGCAGGGCACCGAGTCTAGCGGACCTCCAGCAAGCAGTTACAGAATGGATCCTACATTCTCCTTAGATGCCTCCAGAAAGGAGAATTCCAGAAGGCTGTGTGCCAGAGTGAGGTGTGATCCTAACAGCATACCGCTAAGGTTCCATAGAAAACCGTTTCCCCTGACCTGGGGTCTTTAAATATCATAATACTGAATTCAGAAAGCCAGAAAACAAGTCACTTGAATGACATTTTCAAAGCCAAACTTTTTATTTTCTTAATTAGATATAAATTAGTTTATAAACTTTCCAAGTAAAGGATGAATAATTTTTTTTAATTGACGTATAGTGGATTTACACTGTTGTGTTAATTTCAGGTGTACAGCAAAGTGATTCAGTTGTATTTATATCTATTTTTTCAGATTCTTTTCCCTTACACGTTATTATAAAATACTGAGTATAGTTCCCTGTGCTATATAGTAGGTTTCTGTTGGTTATTTTTTTATATATAGTAGTGTGTATATGTTAATATTAAAAACGACTTTCAAGTTGCCTAGCTTGAGTTACGAGATTTTTTTAAATTAAAGATCACTAGAGAATTTTAACCAGCTCAGGATTAGCAACGGCTTTCAATTTAAAAACGAACAAGAACAAATTGTTATCATATTAAACTATTTTTACTGTACTGACTTCATTTTGGTTCCAAATAAACACCATTGTCAATATAAAGAACTCATCCACAATTAGGGAAAAATCAGACGTGAAACCCTCATCAAACAACACTTCAAGTTCCTTGAAATCTTCTTAGCTTCAGTACAAAACCAGAGAATCCAAGGAGGGCTATTTCGACACTGATTTAAATGTATGTAAGGACTGTAGTTATGTGGAAAGTGGACTGTAATTATTCCAGGCAATTTAATGTATAGTGACATGAAGGCATTACACAGACTCGTTCTCTCTCTCTCACTCTTTTACCCTCCCTCCCTCCCTCCCGCTCTCTCTTAAATAAACTATTAAGGGAGTCATGTTTGAATGGAATTGAAATTTCTCCAGGTGGACGTTTGCGGCCCTTTACGTGTCTGCGTGAACATTTAGCAAAAGCTTCCCTCCGCTTGTACGGCCCAGGAAGCGGGGCTGAGCGTGGAAGAAGAGAAGCAGGATTGATGGGGTCAAGCTTTCCGTGACGGACAGGAGGACACGGGGAACTTTCCTCCGCCCTTAAATGTCGCAAAGTCAACGAGGTCCCTTGAAACATTATTTGAGTTTTTTTTAACAGCTATCTTGAGGTATAATTCACATAACATACAACTAACCCATTTAAAGCGTTCAATTCAATGGTTTTGGTACATAACATTTTTTAAATTGTGGTAAAAAAATATGCGAACATATTCTTTATCCATTCACCTGTCACTGGGCACTTGGGTAGCTTCCATGTCTTAAATACAGGATAAAGAAGATGTGGTATATATACACAACGGAATATTACTCGGCCATAAAAAATGAAATAATGCCATTTGCAGCAACATGAATGGACCTAGAGATTATCATATTAAGTGAAGTAAGTCAGATAGAGAAAGACAACTATCATATGAGACATGGAAAACAAACTTATGGTTACCAGAGGGGATGACGGGGGGGGGGACGGAGGGGGGAAGATAAATTAGGATATACACACACTACTATTAAATATACATACTACTATTAAATATGCAGCATAAAATTTGCCACTTTAACCTCTTTTAAGAGTACAATTCAATGGCAGTAATGACATTCACAATGTTACACAACCATCACCATTATCTAGTTCCAAAAATTTTTAACACCCCAAACAGAAACTCTGTAACCATTAAGCAATAAATCCCCATCCTCTGTGCCCCCCAGCCCCTGGTAACCTCCATTTTCCTTTCTGTCTTCATAAGTTTGCCTATGCTAGATAGGTCATGTAAGTGGAACCACACAATATTTATCCTTTTGTATCTGACATAATGTCTTCAAGATTTATCCATGTTGCAAAAAAATAAAAAGTAAAATACATAGTTATCGATGTTGCAGCATGTGTCAGACTTCCTTTTGAAGACTGAAAAATATTCCATTGTACGTATATACCACATCTTGTTTATCCATTCATCTGTCGATGGACATTTGGGATGTTTCCATCCTTCGGCTGTTGTGAATAGTGCTGCAACGAACATTACCATACAAGTATTTGTTTGCGTCCCTGATTACAGTTCCTTTGGACACGTACCTAAGAGCGGACTTGCTGGCTCATACGGTAATTCTATGTTTAGCTTTTCGAGGAGCCAACAGACTGTTTTCCCTCGTGGCTGCACCATTTTACATTCCCATCAGCAGTGCAGCAGGGTCCCAATGTCTCCACATGCTCACCAACAATAATTTTTCATTTTTAACTTATACCTATTGTACAGTATTAGGTGTGAAATGGTATTTCATTGCATTTCTTTAACCTCTTTATTGGAGCAGAATCATTTTACAGTGTGGCGTTAGTTGGTGCTGAATAACAAAATGAATCAGCCACATGCATACGTATGTCCCCATGTCCCCTCCCTCTTGCGTCTCCCTCCCGCCCTCCTTATCCCACCCCTATATCTGCATTTCCCTAATGGCTAATGACGTTCAACATCTTTTCAGGTGCTTATTGGCCATCTGTGTACCTTCTCTGGAGAAATATCTGTTCAAGTCCTTTGGCCATCTTTTCTTTTTTTTAATTTTATTTATTCTTGGCTGCGTTGGGTCTTCGTTGCTGCGCGCGGGCTTTCTCTGGCTGTGGCGAGAGGGGGCTACTCTTTGTTGTGGTGCACGGGCTTCTCATCGCGGTGGCTTCTCTTGTTGCAGAGCACAAGCCCTAGCGTGCGGGCTTCAGTAGTCGTGGCACGTGGGCTCATAATTGTGGCGCACGGGCTTAGCTCCTCCGCGGCACGTGGGATCCTCCCGGACCGGGGCACGAACCCGTGTCCCCTGCATTGGCAGGTGGACTCCCAACCACTGCGCCACCAGGGAAGTCCCTTGACCATCTTTTAGCTGAGTTATCTTTTATCCTTCAGTTGTAGGAGTTCTTTATATATTCTGGCTATTAAACCTTTATCGAACATAGGATTTCCAAATATTTTCTCTCATTCCATCAACTGTCTTTTCACTTTCTTGACAGTGTCCCCTGATACCCCAAAGTTCTGAATTTTGAGGAAGTCCAATTTATCTATTTTTTATTGTGTTGCTTGTACTTTCGGTGTCATATCTAGAATCCATTTCCCACATAGATTGTTTCTGAAGGAAGTTTTTCCTTTTCATTCTTTGTTCTATTTCTTACTCTGCTTTACACACTAGAACATTTGCATTCTGACCACCACAATTAACACTGGTAGGACACATTTCAGAGCATATTTGGAAATGAAGAATATTTCTACTGTAAATTATTAGAGAAATGTATACTTGACAACCCTGACGTTTTACATACAGATGGGGAAAAGCTAAAGCAATCTCACAGAAAGTATGATGCTCACAGCCTAGAAAAAGACCTAAGTCTGAGACTCTGTACGCACATTAAGTCTTCTGAGTAGAAAATGTGAAGAATGAAGGAAATCTTGGAGAGACAGAACCCAAGGGACAGCTCCTCCAGAATCAGCTGGGTGGAGTTCTCACTGATCCAAGCCTAAAGCTCTATCTAGCTCTCCTGCAAACTGCCTCAGTGCAATGAATTTTGTTTTAACAATAAAATAAATATAAGTGTCAAAATAACTGGAATTCCTGTTTTCCTGCACAGTGTATATGAGGCCACCTAACTATTCTCTTCTGATCGAATAAAGGAGGGTTTAATTTCAACTTAACCATTTGACATGTCATAAATGTACACATCATCCTTAGCATCCACCTGGGAGCAGGGGTGGGGATAAAAAAAAAGGCAATCCCCTTAGGACTGGGTGAGACAATTTGGACAAAAGTAAACTTTCATCAATAATTTCCTTCCAAAAATGAATGCTGCGTTATCTGAATCACTACAGATTTATTAATTACAGTATGCCATTAATTATGTGTTTTAAATACCTTTCTCCATGTTCTTTATTACAAGATTAAATGTACCGTTAGAAAACCATGGATAAACAAAACATTATACGTAGAAATAAGAACTGTTAGTAATTACCAAGAGTAAAGAGGGGAGAAAGGAACACCATCCCCCAAACCAGTATGTATAGCCTATGGAGGCTGCAAATGTCTTACAAATGTCATTCAGAAATTATATCTTACATAAAACCTAAGTTTAACAAAAATACCCTTATACCCTTAGACTATAAACAGCCACCACCAAAAGACAGTACTAATACTCAAGGGGATAGTGACATAACTGAAGATTTTTTAAAATAAAAAAGGATATTAAGAGGCTGAGATTACAGAGGCCTGGGGGCGAATGCCATCCCTCGCTAAGCAGGAAGCCACAGAAGCTATGCTGCTTTAGAATCAAACGAAATGGAATTCCAGTTTGAGTTTAAAGCTCATAAGAAAGCTCAGATAGGAGACTGTGATGGCAATGTCAAATAACAGCTACACAGAGGGCCCTTGAAGACAGAGAACAGTGTGATCCCTCTCTCTCCTTAGAAATGTCTTACACTGTAATTTGAACGAACTTCCAACACTTCAGAGAACCATCGTGAAATGCAGTTTTGATGATGAGACTCCTAAAGAAAACTGAACTCTGCTCTGATTCTTATCAGCTCCAAGAAGCTGTGAGATAAGGGCTCATCACAATCGCTGTATCTTGTGATTTCAAATTAAGAACAAAAAAAGATGGACCTCCTATGACTTGGGTCCCAGTATCCCGGTAAATCTCGGGGGGAGAATTTCTGCCCAGATTCTACAACCCTTGGGGATGAAGTGGCGTGGGTAAGGCTGTCCTTGCACATGTCAGACACACCGGAGCCTAACAGGCTGGCTGCATGCAATAACTGTAGTCACAAATACGGGAACGAGGGTTCCTTCAGGCACAAAAACTCCAACTAGAAAGAGACCTGGAGGGCTTACGGGACACCAGCTCCAGGACATCTTGACTGACACGCTTCTATAACCTCTGCTTTGCCCTTTAGTGCTACACACCCAGGAATCACGCAGATTCGCCAAGATGGACTCCCAGCTCTAGCTTGAAGGCACAGGGCTTCCTTCCATCCGAGATCCGGGGGCTGCATGATTAAAACATCACCATCACCTTGTGTGTTTTTCAGTCAGTCAGTGCGGAAGAGATTATTTCACGATTTCGGTAAAGAGGGTACCACGCTCACTTCAGAGAATAAAGAAAGTCACTGTATAGAAAAACACAGCTTTTTATCTTGGTCTGATGTTAACGCTGCACATGGAAGTCAATGCCCGTGCTTTACGCACTTGTGAGACGTAGGGTTGCTTCTCTACATCCAAACAAGGCACCAGGGAGAAAGTAATAATAAGGCCCACAGTATTGAATAATAAGGCACCCTCCATTAAGTTAACGTCCCTGAAATCTAGCTCAGAAGCTGCCTCTCCACAATGAGGGCACCGCACGCTCACAGGAGCAGGCGCTTCAGGATCACGGGGGCCCGGTTTCCTTTGTGCAGAAGGGGATCAGAGTGAAGTGTAAGAAAATTAAAGCTGTGGGGCTCCTCGGGGCAGGGGAAGGAGAGAGCCCACGAGAGCACGTACTGACGTCAGCGAGCGTTGCAGCCAAAGGGCTGAGTGCAGAGGGTTCCCCTCAGTGTCTTCAGGTGGGATGTGTCCTTCGTACGTGTATTATAAAATCTTTCCTGAGAGGTTAGCTTTTTCTCTACAGTTACAGAATCGCAGGCTGGAAAGAAAAGCTGAAAAACTCCCCTTGGAAGAGAGAAAGGACGGAATCGTTAAGAAAAGAAACCAACAAGTAAACGTTTAAAAACCCTGCGTTCACTTCTCCAAAGGAAACAGGGACCGGTAGTTTGGAGGAGTATTGAGGAACAGGAATAGTACAGACCATTTTTGTTTCTAAAATTTACTCTTTTCACGCAACATATATGTTATGGAAGCGATGTCTAAAAACTGAATCCTTAAAAATTGAATTCAAATGTACACAGACTTGAAGCGCCCGTTATTTAAGGAAACAATTTTTTTTCTCTAAAAAAAAACAGAGTGGTTTTCAACGTAAAGAGCGCATCGTCAGCTGGTGCTGGGCCCCCTGCTCCGAGCTCCCGATGCAGGAGGTGTGGGGTATAGGGCCCACGCGCTTTGAGAACCCTGCGGGGTCAGCCTGGACCATCTGGATGTGTTTGGCTCGGGGTGTGGATGTGTTTGCAGCTCCCCGGGCAAAGTTCATTTGTGTTTGTGGAGTGTCACCAGTTGTCACATTGTAGTTGTTGGTTTTCCTGAGAGAGAGCGCGGCATGGTTGGTGGAATGAGCTTTGAGCTTGGCTTTTCCGGGAAAGGGACCTACAGCTGAACCTGAGTCCTGCCACTCAAGTTATTAGCTGTGTGACCTTAAAACTGCTGGTTCCTCTTATGTAAAACAAAGAGAACACACCCTACCGTCTCAAGACTGTACGAAATAATGAATAAATGAAGATTATTTACCTTGCCTTGTTCCGGAGTATGTACTGCAAGTATACATCAAGAGTAGTGAAAAAACAAGGTAACACACATTAAACAAAAATGAAAAAGAAAGCAAAAACAGGGAAATAAAATAGCACAAATGTGGATAAGACAAAACACATCCCACAGAAAGCGACACACACACACTACGGAGAAGCCACAGGTTTGCCCGCAAACTTCCAGCAGGTCAAGGAGAAAACGCAAATCGCTCATTTACACCACTCGGCGTCCACAGAATAGCAGCAGACCACTTGTTCTGGAAAAACAGAACAACATTCCTGGTACTAAAACAATGAACACGTCCCCCAACTGCTGTTCTTTCACAGCAAACTTCCTGCAGACACAAGCTCGTTATAACATCCCCGCTACAGAGCCGTGTTCACACTGACAGGTCTGATGGGACACGGTCCAGGGTCCACGCGCAGCACAGGCCTCTGGCCTGTCCTAACTCAAGCGTTTATGTGGCAATCACTGACCTATTATATTTCCCCAGAAGTGGCCGGACTACAGCTCCTCCAGGTCGCCCGTGAAACAAAGACTCGCGCCACCTCATTAAGGGCTGAGAGGGTAGAGGGAGTATTTTTACTAAAATTGAGCGGCCACGACGCACTCCTCACAGCGGCCACCTCAGTTACCGAGAAGCAGCCGTGCCCCCCGCCCCCCGCCAGTCGGTGGCAGTATCAGAGGGACAAACAGGCAAGGAAGACCCCAGAAGGAACGAGTGTCGTGGGCACGTGCCGAGCACAGGGGATGGGTTTCTAAAAGGCATCCGAACAGGGAATATCCGCAAAGGGGTCTCACGTGTTGTCATCATTTGTGAAGAGCAGGGGTTATTATTTATCAGGTTACAAGACTGAACGTAGGCACCAATTTAGTCCTGGCATAAGCAATACCATCACAGGTTGGTACCAAGTCAAACGGTGCATGTGTGTGCGTGGGTTCGTTGTCTTTGGGAAGCCGGCGAGTTCAATAATACACAGCTTCTTTCTGAGTGTACAACCATAGTCAGTCCATTAAATCAGCTGGTGGGTAAAGAAACTTGCAAAACGTCTTAGGTCTGTATTTATAGACAATTAAGTTAGGAAACCACTGTCCATGGCAAGTATCATACCAGATTCAGAATTATGCCATACAATAAAACAAGTGGATGCTTTATCTATTTTAACTTACTTTAAAAGGGATTTGTGACAAGTCTAAATATTTTCCTACGTATGCATTTTGTAAAATTTTTTCAGAGATTTGGAAATACTTCTCAGAGCGAACAGTTTAAATTACATTCAAATAAATGCATAGGTGTGTTCAAATAAAAAATGTTAAAGACCATAGTCTTTGCTGAGATATATAATTTGAGGCGTTCAACAAAGAAGATAGGGCTTCCCTGGTGGCGCAGTGGATGAGAGTCCGCCTGCCGATGCAGGGGACGCGGGGTCGTGCCCCGGTCCGGGAGGATCCCACGTGCCGCGGAGCGGCTGGGCCCGTGAGCCGTGGCCGCTGAGCCTGCGCGTCCGGAGCCTGTGCTCCGCAACGGGAGAGGCCGCGACAGTGAGAGGCCGGCATACCACGAAACAAACAAACAAACAAACAAAAAAACAAAGAAGATAACTTTAATCACCATCTGAGGAGTAATTAGGAACAAAAAATAAAGAGACAGGAATATAATAAAAACCAAAGATGCTACTTTCTTAACAGAAAAAATATTAAATGCTATATAATTACAGTAATCTGCCTGGCTGCAGTGTTTCAAACAGTAACATTCACAATAACTGCAAACATCACAAGCTAAAGGCTTATCATTATTGTTAAGTGTCTCGATGCACTGCAAGCTGTTCCCATGCCCTCTAGGAAGTCCCTCAGTGTTTGTCCTTTATTTTTTCTACAAATTTCAAATGCATAATTCTATCTATAGGTAGACATTTACACTCATGTGGTAAATAAAAATCTCTTGTTCACCTGGGGCATGTGATGCACATTATCAAAAGAATCCCGTATTTCTATCCACGGGTTAGAATAAATCCTGGGAAATAAATCCCATATGCTTGCCCCTATCATTCTGTCATATTAGCAAACATACAAGCCAGTTCATTGGCTCCGTACAAAGAAAATTTTGACACAGTACACAAACACACACACACACCTCAAAACAAAGTTCTAACAATTATTTTGAGGGGCAAATTTGAGGGTGAAAATATGGGAATATAATTTGATAAGTTACATTTATGTGTCTATAGTCTTTCCATTGATATATAACTTTGAGGATTAAACACCCATCGTCGAACACTGAAAACAATTATACTCCAATAAAGATGTAAAAAAAAAAAAAAAATCCATCGTCAAAAAGAAGCACCCTAATCTGATTACAATTTACAGCTTTTTGGTAAATCGTCACAGGAAGAATGCAGGCAAAAGCAGCCCTGACAGGAAACCTCACATTCCAGACGTACCGTGGGCTCAAGTGAATCCCAGGAACAGCAGCTGTCTGTTCCCGTCTACTTCCCACAGTAAATGCAACACTCACTATTCAAAGAGAGAAATTTGCTACACAAGCAATTATTCTACAAAAACTGGATAGGCTGTTTATGCACCCACATGAAAATAGATGTGAAAAATTAACTGGAGGTATAGAAATCAGCCTGCTTGTGACGCCACGCATTCGCTTGCTTTAATCAGGCATGATTCCATCTAGTGTACAAAGCCCTGCTTCCCAAACCAGCCCCCCGCCCAGACACCCTTCACCCCGGGAAGGAGGGCAGGGCAGGCACGGGGAGGGCATGGCAATGTCAAAACCTCCACTCAGGCTGAGTGACTGGCACCAAGCCACTTGACACCTCAAAACCAATTTTATGATCTGCAAAACAATAGCTTGCCTCTCTAGCAAGATGGCTATGATCACACTTGAGATAATTAACCTGAAAATCCTCAATAAAGGAAATAATAGCTGATATGTATTCAGTGCATTGCCCTGACTCCTATTATTTAACTAGTTCAATCTAAGAACAAGGTACTTCTTTCCATTCGATACTATAAATAAGTGGGGCAAAAAGAAGTTATACAACTAACTGCTCGCAGACAGTAAGTGACAGGTCAGGGCTGAGGCACTTCCCCACCTGAACCAAAGGGCCGAGTAAGAACGCCAAGGGCAGGAACACAGCTGACACAGAAAGAACCGGCAAAAGAGTGGCCACCTGCTTCCCCCAGGCTTCCATTCCTGCAGCACTGCCCACATCTTCCACCCACCCAGTCCCGCCCGGGCTTCGAGGTGTGTTTATGACCAGATAAACCTATCTCTGACATGCACCGACTGTACTTGACCATGAAAGACTGGGTGCAATCTGTTCCGTCCCCAAAACTAAGCTTTATGGTGGATGGCAGTGACATTCACACACAGGCTTTGGAAAATTACCCATATCTGCCATGAGAAAACAGATGCTACATCCAGTCAATATTCAGTAAATACTCTTTGGAGCACCTGCTACGTGTCAAGCAGCATCACAGGATCACAAAGACAAAGGCCTCATTTTTAATGGTGTGTAAAAGGCTTTCCCCCAGGACTACAAACTTCTTCTTATCTCTTCTTATCCAAACATGCGGAAAAGAAGAGCAAGGACCAGGCACCCCCAGATCTGAGTGTGCGGTTCCCCGGCAAAGGCGGGAGAGCCTCCCAGATTTGCAGCAAAGCCTTTCCAGAGTCCTCACTGAATTCCCTGGGCAACGATATTTACAATAAAGGCAGGGTGCCAAAGCAGAAGGCAAACTCTGGCTTGAATTTCCCTACAGCCGAAAAATAATTTCTAAAAATGTGCCTTGTCTACCTCTTGAAGTAAGAAAATGCTTTTTAGCAATTATCCCCCATAATCCCACTTTCCCATAGGTCCTCATTTCCCCCCACCCAGTACTTGCTGTTAGTAAATGTTGTCAACAACTTCTCTTCTAAAAATGGGTCAGGATTTCTTTACGCTGCGTGAAAAGGTCCAACTCAAAATGGATATCTAATCAGATTCTAAGATTATGCCTTTGGTGAAATGCCTCAGAGTAAAGCCTCCTACTTTTTGCCAAAAGAAAGAAAGAAGGAAGGAAGGAAGGAAGGAAGGAAGGAAGGAAGGAAGGAAGGAAGGAAGGAAGGAAGGAAGGAAGGAAGGAAGGAAGGAAGGAAGGAAGGAAGGAAGGAAGGAAGGAAGGAAGGAAGGAAGGAAGGAAGGAAGGAAGGAAGGAAGGAAGGAAGGAAGGAAGGAAGGAAGGAAGGAAGGAAGGAAGGAAGGAAGGAAGGAAGAAAGGAAATTATTTTAACCTTTTCCATTTGGAAATGATTTGAATATGCAGCACATCCACCCTTCCCTTTTATTTCCACTTTACAATTCAGATTAAGCACAGTAGGAGTCAAAACTAAATGCAAAGAAATGCAAAGAAATTTTAACAAAATGGAAGGAAGGAAGGGCTCAGTTATTTGGATATCAAAGAAAATCTATCATTAAAAGAAAAATAATTTAATTTTCTTACACCAATTACTGCACTGTTGTGCTGCATCCTGAAAGGACGCACGTAATCCTATTCCTCTGCTCAGATCGCCTCATCTGCACTGGCGATTGGGATAGAACACTTACACTGTATATTCTATGCTGCTAACATAACTACACAGATAAATGCAAAGAGAATAAGATTTTTAAAAAGCATACACTATAAAATCTTAAAACTTGTTCATTTAAATACATACTAGTCATACTGGTAAAAGTTAAGTTCATCATCCCAAGGTTAAGTCACCCACACTGTACAACAAGGTATGTATTTAGTTGCCCACCTAGCAATCTAAAATAGAGCCTGTGAACAGCAATGGCAAAGGAACTACTGTACTGAGGGGAAGCTGGTCTCTGAGGGCCTAGAGCACAAAACTGCCGTTCAAACACTATATACCAGTGAGAACTATTAACCATATATTCTCTGTCCCCCAGGTTTCGTAACAACAACCTAATGATGCATCACATTTGTGGTGAATTTTACAGTTTACAAAGCACTTTCACGTTCATTATTTCATCTTTATCCTGACCAGAAAGGGAGGAAGGAGGAGACGGAGGGGCAGATAGTAAGATTGCCACCATTTTACAGATTGGGGAAAACACTCAGAAATGAAGTGGTTTTTGCCCAGCCATGCCTAACCAGCAGATGGAGGGACCAGTGTTTAAACTATTCCATATTCAAACCCCGGTCATTTGATTCCGAGGCGTACATTCTTTACGTTACACTCTGATACCTATATTTTACTGACTTGCTGCTATTATGACTTTTCACTCATTACCTGAGTTTGTACAACTGAAAACTCAGAAACTAATTTGATTTCTTATAGGAAGTCATACCTATTATAATTCTCAACTGCAATTAATAAAAGATAAACAATGAAGGGAGACAAAAAATAATCCACGTAACATCGAATGAAGCAAAGTTCTTTAAATTGCAGGCATGTCACTCTTTTCCATTAGGATAAAAGAAATGCAGACAATGTGAAATTTCTAGATGTTGAAAATGCTTTTAAACTGCTAAGACATTTCAAATCATAAAAGTTCTGATGGCTTTTATATACCGTTTTCTTGTAAATCTTTTAAAAGCCACATGCCTTTCTGTTTCTGTATTATTTTATATGTAATATTAAGATTTTATACTTTTCAAATCACCAACCATAATACATCATTTACTCAGTAAACACATATTAAACAAGTACAACTATATACTTACTATTCTTAGTTTGTAAAGGTTTAAAAGTAAAAATTTCATGTTACTTATCAACAAATTGTACTGTGAAATTTAAACAAGCTTACTCACGTGATTCCAAAATGGCGAGAAAAGCAGTTAATTACTTTAGCGCAAAGAAAATGTAAAGAACATGAAAACTAGTAAAAATTAAGGAGAACTTTCATGTAATAACCTCTACATTACTATTAACTATTAGTAACTCCTGTGAGGCTCTCTCTTCCTCGCTTCCAAAACTTCTTGTTACAAAGGACTGAAACTACACCCGATTCTCATCTGGATGTCAGATGTATAAAATAAAGATTTGATAAACTATGCAATGTTGTTTCTGTAAGATACAAATTTAGATCAAGCCTGGATTGTGTAAATAATGGTCTCTACATTCTTAGCAAAAATTACTTATTAAAAATAGTTTATAAGTTTGGCCGAGAACAACGTAAGTCACCCAATAAGTACGATAACTTTATGCTGATTGTTACTTTGCCCAGCAGGCTGTCGGGAAATACCGAAAATGCACACAAAGTCAGTGTCACTCATCCAAGGTCGCTACTCCAGTGACCATTCTCCACGCAGTCAGGAGTGACATCACCAAGCAGGGGGTGCACTCCATCCACGGGCAGGCCTGCCGTTCCCATATTTAGGGCTAGTAACCTGCACACAAATGTGGTGTCCGCTTTTCCTGACCACAGGAGATGGAAAGCAAGCTGCCTAGGGACGGGAGGACAGGAGAGCCTCTGTGGCTGATGCCCATGGATCCACAGAGAAAAAAAAGGGGAAAAAAAAACCTTAAAAGTGGCAGGAAAGATAAATAAAAACGCACAATTGTCTGAGATTATTAATTAAAGCAGCCTATAGAACGATAAACCTTAAGAGCTCTTTAAGGCACTCCTATATCATAAAAGAACAATAATTGATGCTCATAGGATAAAAGGGAAAATATTAGATTAACAATATACATCTAATAAGATAAGAAAGGCATCACACATTTTTGGAAGATTGCTATGGAAAATAAATTATTAAAAGTAGATGCTTTAAAAATTACACATGAGTAATCTGAAAAAGGTTCCCCTCCCAGAAAGGCTGGATCATGGAGGCAGAGGCAGTCCATTTCAGGGTGATAACGCACTAGGAGGTCTCCCTGCAAGCACATCCAGGTACAGAAGCCAGCATGGACCAAGGCTCACTGCGTCTACAGCGCTGGGGCCCAGGTCTGCGCCTCTGAGCCTCTCTTTGCTTACAATTTGTCCTCTTGGGCCTATTTTAAAAACCAAAAGAGCAAACTTTCAGTTATAAAATAAGTAAGTCACCGGGACAAAATGTACAGCATAGGGATTAGAGTCAATAATACTGTAATGACGTTGTATGGTGACAGACGGTAACTAGACTTATTGAGTTGATCCTTTCATAATGTATAAAAATATCAAATCACTGTTATACACCTGAAACTAACATAATATTGTTAAGTCAATTATACTTCAAAAAAATAACCAAAAAAACACGTGAGATCATGACTATAAAACGATTTAACAAACTGAAAACCCTTCCAGGTCTGTAAAGCGCTGTTATCCCTGGAACTGTCCAGGTCACTGGAGGCCTCCACAGGCGGCTCTGGCAGCACTGGCCGCACTCCGGCCGTCAACCCCCATTTTAAGGGCGTGGCCTCCCGTGACTTTGGTCTCCTCATCCATCAGGGAGGTGCTGTCACAAACGCGCGTGTGATCCACCTGTTCACTCTCTGGGGACTGCAGCGTGTCGCTGGCGGTGACGAGGCTGCCCCAAGGCACCAGATCCAGACACGTGCACCTGGGCGGCAAGCGCCCTCTCCCCAGGTCTCTGCACCCTCTGCTCCTCTACCAGGGCACCCTCCCTCCCCTCCCTCCTCTTCAGAGCATCCACACCGGCCGCGGATCAGCCTCTTCCTTCTCTCTGTCTCTTCCTCAGGGGGTCAAAGGCGCAGTCTAGCTCAGCCCCTGGGCACACGGGTCCAGCATGCTGGTGTAGGTCTGCCTGGACTGCTGGACCACGGGCCACGGGGCTGTGGACGCTGCCAGCTCTGCTCACCTCTGTATCGACAACATGCAGCCCTCAAAAAACGCTCACTGGATTGAAGCGCATCACATGGAATTTAAAATAAACACGGTCCACCACAGAGATATGCAGAAGGCGAGCTCTGCAAAGCAGTCCCAAACGGCCACCCTGGTCGTGATGTCAGGGCTACGAGCTGGTTGACAGGAGGAAGACAATTCTGGGGTCCTCTCTGGTCTTGCAGACACCTGTCAGCCAGACCTCAAGCAGAATCCCCATCTGTCACCTTTACCCTGTTGGCTCTCCCTCCACCTTTTAGGGCTTTCAGGTACTCTTAGGTGGGGGACACCAGGCCCAGGTAATTCACCCACGTGCAGCACATCCGTTCAGGTCAAGAGCACCTTTCACATCTACTCACTCTTCTGCAGCGTATTTTACTTCCAGAAGAAATTGTACCCTCTCACACATTCTTAGGTTGACACATAAGAATTTTAATCACAGGTTTAAATAGATGTGAATGATATATGTTTCTTTTTTTTTTTTTAACAATAAATATGTCTTACATGTATTTCTGTCAAAAACTTGGAGCTGAGGAATAATTCACTCAGTTTATGGAGTCTGTCCACCACACAGCCTTACTGGAAAGCCATGCTAACAAATAACTGAGTCAGACCTAATTTCGGTCTGAAAGGATTATCTTATAATTTAGATACACATTCTAACTTGCATCTCACTTCTGCGTTAGAATTCGAAGATGGAGGATGGATGGAGCACGGATGGAGCCACACAGGAGCTCGGTGATGATCTGTCAACGTGAGAAGCAGAGTCTCCACGTCCACAGGAGCTCTGCTCCCTTCGCTCTCCCCAAACCCTCCCTCAGAGCAGAGCCTTCTCCGATGGTGCCCCGGTTCAGGACCCACGTCTACACCCCGGGGCCACAAGCCATGGTGAGACTCTGGATAGGAAAGCGGGAAGCCTTTCTTCTTTTGTAAGTGGGAGAAGCGCAATCGTGCAAGGAAAGCAAATTCATTTTTCAAGAGTCTATATGAACACTGAGGACACAGCAATTGATTTCTTTAAATCCTTTTCTTAAATTCTTAAAACCTTTGCCCAAGTCCCCTCTTGGAAGTGGGTACACCAGTTTGAAGACAGCTGATGAGGAACTGCCACCATTTCAAGAGAGCCCTGGGGTCCTCCTGTCATCTCCCCTGAGCGAGGGCATTTCCAGCATCCCTACAGGCTGCCTTTACCCGTAGGCCTCACACGCGTGAAGACAGGCCCAGTGGTTTCCCCTCAGGCTTCTCCTTTAATGGAGCCATTACATTATTCATTCATCATTATTACACATGCACTGTAATAATAATAACAGTTTATCACATGTAATGTATATATATATTATTATACAAATGTATTTAGCATGCATTCAGTATGTATGTAAACCCTGGAAAAATTTCCCTAACGTATCTAAATAATAAGTCAGGCTGCATATCCAATCTTCCCTAGGATCCGTAATCAGTACATTAAGAAAGAAAGAAAGACAGGCATGTATGTATGTGACAACAGGGGTTTCTTGACAAATTGGCCATTCTGAGTACTACGTCATTGGCCTCTGTGTAAATTAGTCTAGTTATCCCCAAAAAGGATATATCAATATCATCTCTCCAAGCCAGTTCAACCGTACAAAAAATTTAAAGCATTCTGCCAAAAGAAATTACGCATACATCATATGTCCAGAGATAAGTGCATATTTATACATGTCTCCTGATTTCTGTCTTACTCTTTGTGAAGTGATTTAGGACTACGAGATGCTAAAAAAATAAAAATCAGTGATGCAAATTCTACAAGTTTCCGTTTCATGAAATTGCTGCCCTTTCGACTCACTCCCCACAGAAGTTGAATTACTGGAGCAGGGCACCCTGTCTTAAACAAACTGGGCCACTAGAGCACAGAGCCAGCCAGCCACACTGCTTTGGGGTGGATGTCCACATTCCCAAACTATGACTATGACCTCAGACACTCATTCTATTGAAAGAGTGCTTAGTGCTTTCTAAACACCCAAAGGGAGAAATTTGTGTTCATCAAAAGTAATATATTCTTCTAACATGAGGGGTCAGCAAACTACGGTCCAGGGCCAGTTTTTGTAAGTAAGCTCATTCACTTCTGTGCTGCCTGTGTTTTCCTGCTACAACGGCAGAGGAGAGGGGTGGCAACAAAAACTGTGTCCCACAAAGTCCAAGACAGGTACCCAGCCCTTCACCGAAAACGTCTGCCCCTGTTCTAAGACCATCAGTTCATAGAGACGTTTTCACAGACTATGCTAGCGCTAGTATTTATTTTAAAACAGTCTATTATTACTCTTAGGCAATCTCCATATTGATCGAATTAATCGATTGCTTTATACAGTCTTCTGATTCAGAAACATGCAACGGTAAAGATATTTTTTTACTAACCTAAATTCCATCTGTGCCAAATTTATAAATAAAGCTACATTCCCTGTGCTTATAATTATTACCCCTATGGATAATAATTCCACATCATCTAGAAGAATGAGGACTAGGAACAACAAAATGGTGGAAATTGGATTATTCAGAGAGCATTCGAAACTTCTGGTTTCTGGCCCAGCAGCGGGGGCCTGTTCCTAGCGAGGTGGGACTCCGCTGAGACGGTGCACACCCTGAGCCTGACTGCTTTCGGGACAGACGCACGGCCCTCCAGCAAGTGCAGAAGAGGCTGGGAGTGCAGAGCTAGTGCTCCCAAGAACGGCCCTCCCCAGTGGGGAGGGAACAGGTGGGTAAACGCTGCGGGCCCCTACCCCCAGCCCTGTGGGAGGGAGGCCCGGCTGGGTGGAGGCCCCGCCCCCCGGGAGGGCGGGAGGGCCAGCAGAGCGAGGCCCCGCCCCTCCGGGAGGGAGGGCCAGCAGAGCGAGGCCCCGCCCCTCCGGGAGGGAGGGCCAGCAGAGCGGAGCCCTTACTGCCCACAGGGCCGTGTGAATAACTCGCCCTCTACTGGCTCCACTCCTTGCCCACGACCCACACTTCAACTCCCTTGCTCCCACCTGCTGGAATCACCTCCCAAATCAACTACCGGCCTTTTATCGCGGGCTCTGCTTCCAGGGAAAACCCAACTAAGAAACTAGAGCTCTTCGAAATCTTTCTTCAAGGGAAACGTAGTAATTAAGAGAACCGCTGGAGTCAGAGGTGTGAGCGCAGGGTGATTTCACAGCAACGCAACCACATTCGACCCTGGAAAACCTACAGGAGTGGCCAGCTGGGAGCCCCTCAGCCTCCCACTGGCTTCAGCCAATCACTCGACTCCACCCGAAGCCGCTAGCAAACCAACCACAAACGGTTTCGCAGACTCTTCCACTTGAGGATAGCTTTATATAAGGTAAGAACGGAGAATAAAAGAGGCAAAATCACCCAGCAATGGAAACCACTGGGTTTTCAGGTCAAATCCTGAACCCTGCGTCAGTCTTCTCAGGGAGAGGCCACACGGGCCCCCAGGACCAGCTCTGCGGCAGGTGGAGGCCCTGCAGCCCCAGCCCTGACGCTTCCTTACAGACCTTTCCGCGAGGTCCCAGACTCCTTTAAGAATCAGAGGCAACATTTTAAGGAATTCTGAAAACTGCTCCGCATTTTCTTGTCTCTTTTAATGCAAAAGAACTAAGCCGAGCCTCTCACACTTAACATAAAATCAAAATGAAAACATTACAAATCTAAAATTGTTACAATTCAAGAAAATTCCAAAGTGTTATGGCTTAGATCTGCTCTTTCTTCTTTGGGGAAAAGTACTGAAGGGAAGCTAACATGTATTGACCACCCATTTTACAGATAAGCAGAGCTCAGCGCAGAAATTAAGCAGAGCTGAGATGTGAACCCAACTTTTTTTCCAAAGTACATGTTTCCAGTGCACCCCCCTGCTTCTTGGAAATCCTTCACTCATTCGATACACACGTAGTGAATGATTCCTACTGAAGACTCCACTGGTCATCTGAGATATAAAGACAGCAAACCTCGAGCTCACAGTGTCAAGGAAAGACAGATGAACAGGTGCACAATTTCTGCATCATGACAGAGTGATCACCCAGGTCTCCGTACAAAAGCAGAAGGGTGGGGGGGAGCCTTTGCCGTGGCTGCACCGCTAAAGGCCCCTCTGGGATTTCTGTTAATCTTTATGAACCATTCTCTGCGGTAAAGCAGAAGCCAATTCAGTATTTTTTTAAATATACATGTCTACTCCATAGTATTAAAGAATTCCAAAAGATCATAACAGATAAAAGTGTAATTCCTCAAATTATTGGTAAAGTTTTAAATGAAAATGAGATAACTCACTGATAGTTTTTTTTTGTTTTTTGTTTTGTTGTTGTTGTTTTTGCGGTACGCGGGCCTCTCACCGCTGTGGCCTCTCCCGTTGCGGAGCACAGGCTCCGGACGTGCAGGCCCAGAGGCCATGGCTCACGGGCCCAGCCACTCCGCGGCAGGTGGGATCCTAGCGGACCGGGGCACGAACCCGTGTCCCCTGCATCGGCGGGCGGGCGGACTCCCAACCACTGCGCCACCAGGGAAGCCCTCGTTGATAGTTTTGTTTCAGATAAATGTAAACCAGATGTAGAAAGTTTTTTTAAAACGGTTTCAAGCGTAGCCTCAAAATTGACCCTTGAGGAGGTAATTGTTCATGGGCACATTCTCACCTTTCTCCAGGTTAGAGTCCATTAAATTACAGAAGAAAAACATAACACACACATAGGACTAACTAAGACCATTCACGCAGTTAACTAAGAATACAGACCAAAACCCTACAGAAGTCTGAAGTGAATAAAGAGCCAGCTGCAAAGTAAACAGTATACATACAAACCAAATCTAATCTATCCTGTCCTCTGGATAAAGGCCCAGACGGGGGAGCTGCGTCCTGGGCCGGCACACGCCTCCCGTGAGGCCTGTCCCTGCGCCCAGGGCCGCTGCGCTTTCCCACTCAACTGAAGCAGCAGGGAGGCCCCACAGAAACGTCCCTCTTTAGTCAGGCCGAGCGAGAGTGAAGAGCTCAGGGACACGAGAAAGTGGAGGTCAAAGATACTGCAACTGCAGAGGCTCCAGAAACGGGGAAAATGACTGTATTGGCCGTTCAACGAATAGATGCCCCTAAATGCAAGAGTTCTAGTGACAATCACTGTTTTTCCGTTCTTTCTCTTTCCAAAAATTCTTCCCTTTTATTTTCAACACTTTCCTTTAACTCCTTGCCAAGAAACTGGAATTGCTCTAAGGCTCCAGCCATTTCCTGGTATCAGTGTTTCCAGAAGCTGTACTTCCTGTAACGACAAAGAAACACCTTTCCCAGCCAATCGGATGCTTTAGGCAGCCTTTTTCTTCCTTTCCCTTTGCCACTCGGCCGACTCCCTGCCAAATGATGCCCTCGCAGGGCTGCGTGCTTCCCTCCCAGCAAAGCCTGTCTCACAGGGTTCGCTCAGAGCCCAGGGACGTGAGGACAGCGAGTGTGCTCGGGCACTAACTCTGTTCAAGGCGCTATTGCCAACCCTGGGCACACGTCATCTCATCTCATCTTCGCTCCAACGTGGGCTTGCCTAACTCCACGAGCACCATGTTACGCTGTGTCCTCGGCATCGGCTCAAACAGCGACACAGACCCATTTCTCAACACCTCAGACTCTCTGCTCTTCCTTACTGAGGAGTCGCCAGTCCCAACGCGCTAGGAAATACTGACCAGGGCCAGCAGTGTATCAACAAAGAGAGAAAAAGTGAACAAGAGCATGAACTGTTTGTATCTCTCTCCACACACACCCCCTCCCCAGGGCAGATCTCTGTCTCATGATGACATCTGCAAAAAGACTGGGTCGTCCCACACCCTGGTACCTTGCTGTAATAGCAATATGGGGTACTTCTCACCAGACCATAACCCAGACACAAGAAGCCGTAATAATCTGGAATCTTGAAAATCTGGCCAGGATACATTAAAAAAATGTACCAACATGAAACAAAAAGAGTTCAAAAATCACTTAGAAAAAAAAATGACAAATTTCCTAACGATGGCCCATTTGACAAAAAGAAGAGTTACAAGACACGTAGGTGCCAAAACTCTACAGCTATGGTAGGATCTTAGGAGAAATGCAATTAACCTAGAGCATTAACATGAATAAAGAATAACCTTTCACATAAAGGCATTCCCAGCGGCCTGAAGATCCTCTGAAAGTATCTGCAGTGCTCAGCAGAGTGAAAGGACTAGGATTCCACCCACCGCCCCCCCACACACACACACACACACACCTGATCCACATGCCTCACTCCAGGAAAAAAGAGCAATAATCATCAGGGCTTTCCCTGAAAACCTGGCTACTATGGGAAAACCGTACCTTCCAGAAAGAAAGAGCCTTAAGTGTGTGCAAGCTGACAAATGTCTGCCTCCCCAAGGCTAGGGTGTGTAGCATGGATTAACTGTGTCAAGGCCCCAGAAGCACGAATATGTGGGTCAGAGAACTTGGTTAGGGTAGTGGAAGGCTGACATTTAAGGTTAGAAAAGGGTTTGCACAAAATCCAGTAACTAGGAAGGAAGCAGCAGCTAAAATAAAACCAATGGGTGGACTAGGAGGAAATAATACTAAGCGATAAGACAAAGAAAAATGTCAACATTATAAGCAGAACACAGGAAAATCAGCAGGGTTGATAACTAAGGAGGTTAGAAAGAAACCCACTTAGCCACCGAGAGAAATGGTGAATATTAACTTTAAAGCCAAAATAAAATCAGAGAATAGATCAAATGTGAGCATCTAAAGAATGTTTCCACCACAAAGGCACAGCCAGAAGGAGGGCACTGTCCTTGCTGGACAGCAAGGTCTCTGAGGTCAGGGGCGGGCTTTCACTGGGTCCGGCCAGACGGCTCCCACAGCGGCTCAGCACATGTCTGCTGAGGAATGAATGCATGAGTTCACACTGTCCCTGCTCAAAAGGAAAAATCCAATCACTGTAACGACGATAAATTATAATGAACTGCTGTGGCCCCTGTTGAGGGGTATTATTAAGTTGCAAGACAACTCGAGGCTACATTTCCACTCACTTAAGAAGCGCTAAAATGTAAAGCCCACGTTTTCACAGGGAAGACGTTCAGTTTCTTGCCAAAATGTAGTGATTTCTACCAGATGAAGCTGGCTGGGCAGCTCTCCAACAGTGTAAACAATAGTTCATATCTTAAATGTGAATCCATAGACTCTATCAGAGTCAGAAATTACATTAAAATAGAAGTGATTTTTTTTTTCCATTTTCAAATCTGTGCATGACGTAGAAAAGGAGTTGGTAAGTATGAGAGGTATTGATTGATGCATGTGACTTTTTTTTTTTAATATTCATGGTTTGACATTTTGAGAGCTTGTGTAGGAGAAGTAAGTGGGAGGCTAGAGAAAGGCAGAATCAAGGGAACAAACTTCAGGGGCTGAAAACTCAACTATGATCTCAATAGGAGGACAATAAAAAAAAAAAAAAAAAGGATAACGTCAACCACAAAGTAGGACGACTACAATTAGTTAAACGGCATTTCAGTAAAATCTTACTTCTTTTTAAATTTAATTTTTGAATGGGTAATAAACTGTTAATCAAATATGAAAGGTATACACTGAAGTCTCCCTACAACTCCTGTCCCTGGCCCCCCCAGCTCCCACTCCTGCCACCTCCACCAGTCCTGCAGAGAAAGTGCTGTGGGCGCTTCCCTGAGTTTCCGCCCCGCTTCTTTATGCGACACAGACACACACAGGTATACACTTACATTGTCCTTTCTAACACAAAAGTGTGTATGTGTGTGCATTGCTTTACACTTCGCTTTTTTCATGTAGCGATGTATCTGGAAGAGCTTTAGTACCGTTCTTTCACGGCTACAGATTTTATTTAGCCAGGCCCCTACAGGTAGGCCTTCAGGTGGTTTCTTCAAACGTTCTCTTCAACCAACGCTGCGATATATTAATACCTTGTTAAGTCACCTTGCCCAAGTGTGAGTCTATCTGAATGATAAATTCCCAGAAGTAGAATTATTGATTCAATGGGTACATGCATCTTTAATACTGATGGATATACTGCCAAACTGCCCTCTTCCGGGGCTGTACCAGTGGATGCTCCCACCAGGAACGCAGGCCAGTACCTGCTTCCTCATAAAATTGCCAATAGTGTGTTATAAAATTTATTAATTTCTGCAAACCCGACAGGAGAAAACGGTACCTCAGTGTGATTTTAAATGGCATTTATCTTATCATGAATGAGGTTGAGCATCTTTTTGTTCATAGCCTTCGACTAATTTTTAATTGGGTTGTTCTTTTCCTTAAGCATTTCTAGGAGCTCTTCGTATGTTAGGCAGGTTGGCCCTATGCTGTGATGTGGGCTATGAGTGTTTTTTTTCTAGAGCTGCCGGTTAAGAACAGTTTGGTGCTGCTGGAGCCCTAACTGTCCTGTAGGAAGCAGGATAGAGACAGCACAGGAAGGCAGAGGGTGTCACCACACGGGAGACGCGCAGGAATATACTGCGATTTTTGCTTATGGTATTTAGGGCCATCAATAGGTGTTTTTGCTAATGTAGACTCACTTCTCCATCTTTTCTTTGATTACTTCCAGATTTTGAGTCACATTTAAAGGCTCTTCCTACTCTAAGGCTAGAAAGGAATTTCCTCATTTTTCTTCTTTCTATGGCACATTATTTATTTATTTATTTAAATTTATTTTTTTACATCTTTATTGGAGTATAATTGCTTTACAGTGGTGTGTAGTTTCTGCTTTATAACAAAGTGAATCAGTTATACATATACATCTGTCCCCATATCTCTTCCCTCTTGCGTCTCCCTCCCTCCTACCCCAAGCTGATCTCCCTGTGCTATGTGTCTGCTTCCAACTAGCTATCTATTTTACGTTTGGTAGTGTATATATGTCCATGCCACTCTCTCACTTTGTCCCAGCTTACCCTTCCCCCTCCCCGTGTCCTCAAGTCCATTCTCTAGTAGCTCTGTGTCTTTACTCCCATCTTACCCCTAGGTTCTTCATGAACTTTTTTTTCTTTTCTTAGATTCCATATGTATGTGTTAGCATACAGTATTTGTTTTTCTCTTTCTGACTTACTTCACTCTGTATGACAGACTCTAGGTCCATCCACCTCATTACAAACTCAGTTTCATTTCTTTTTATGGCTGAGTAATATTCCATTGTATATATGTGCCACATATTCTTTACCCATTCATCTGTCAGTGGACACTTAGGTTGCCTCCATGTCCTGGCTATTGTAAATAGAGCTGCAATGAACATTTTGGTACATGACTTTTTTTGAATTATGGTTTTCTCAGGGTATATGCCCAGGAGTGGGATTGCTGGGTGTATGGTAGTTCTATTTTTAGTTTTTTAAGGAACCTCCATCCTGTTCTCCATAGTGGCTGTATCAATTTACATTCCCACCAACAGTGCAAGAGGG